>NC_142374.1:7875000-8087500 GCF_059441005.1 Hippichthys cyanospilos
AAAATAAAAATAATAATGAAACATTTGAACATACACTTGTAAACAGTTCTCTCTACAGCTTGGTCCTAAAAAGGCAAAAGCTAAACTTTGAAAATCATGTGCTAACTTATTCTTACATAATGTTTATTAATGAAAAATCTTGAAACATATTTACAATTAGAAAGTGTGCAAGCTCCTTTGTTCTATTATGTCACACTCTATTATGCAGCACAACTAAGCACCACCATGAAGGTGTCATTGCGACCATCCCATTGTTAATGACTGTCATCAGCAAAATGTTTATGTTCCTTCTCTTCAGTCCCATTTCACCATTTCCATTTTGTCCAACATTGTTCTTCTATAATGACTGTGCGTGTGTGTATAGTCATGTGAGTTTTGTTCGTGAAGCAAGGTTCTGCCACAAGGCGTTGGTTGCATGTGAAATCACAGACTTTAGTAGTGGTTGGTCGGGTGGGTTGATAGATGCTTTTCTCACAATACTGTCTTATTCTAATCGACAAAGCAGCCCCCCCTCTTCCATCTTCTTTTTGTCCAGCTGTCTCTGTCCATCAATCGTCATGCTTCTTTACTTCAAACTCCCCCTGTATGACCTCTTGCATCTCTTAGCGACACACATTAACAATCATGAGTATTTGGTACTCAGTTTTGAAATACAACTTGTACAGTATGTGCAAATTTGCCCATGTTTGTGTTATAAAAAATAGAGTTAATGTTTTATACTTGGAAAAGAACGTTGTCCAAAATCTTGAATTTGTTTTCAAACCCGTTTCTGTGTCTGTTTTTGTCAAGCTTTGTTGGTCAGTGCTCTTTTCTTCTGTCTCGGCAGTAAAATAACAATCTAGGCAGTATTGTAGCGCTTGCAAAAAAAAAAAAAAAAAAAGCAGGCATTATAAGGAGAGAAAGACAGAATGGGGCTAAGATTGAAACCACAATGAAAAAGGATGGGGAGAGCTAAGAGGGTCTAGATGCAATGTTTCAAAGCAAATGTCGAGGTTTCCCCAGGCAGATTTGGCAATAAACGAAAGCATGATGACGGGCGAACTCGCAAAGATGAAGTGAAAATAAAAGCCCTTGACTGGCTGGAGGTGGTCAGGTACAGCCCTCATTGCCTGCTTTCCTCCCACCTCTTTTACACATTTAAGGGTTATAGATGATTCTCATGCAGATTTCATTTTCACCTCTTGGTCCTTGCTGCTGTGTTTTTATGTACTGATTGTGAGACTGTATGCACTAAGGAAGTTGCAACTCCTCAGACATCCCTGGCTCGTTCTGCCTCGGTTCTCTCTCTCCCTTTTTACTTCCTCATTAGCTGCACTTAATCGTTGCACCGAGCCTGAGTTATAAGGCTATTTGCGTCATCAGCTCCAGGCTGAATGTGCTTGTATGTGTTTGGGTCATTGGTGGTGTCCATTTGACCCAAGTTTTCCACACATAAGATTTCACTGTTAAATTGCAATGAGTATTTTCTGTTAAACATTTTAGAGGACAGCATCATAAATGAGTCTGGACACGCATGCGCACGCACACACACACACATACGCACTTATATGGCAAACGTCACTTCAAGAGCTATTGCAATGACCTATCATTTCATAGAGTTAAGTAGCACTCAAGAGCATCTACATCTACGACTTGCCCACTTTTAACCTTTGACTTGCAAATCAACCATTTATCCAATCAAACCCATCCTTTATCGCTGACTAACCAAAAATGAAACCCTGAAAGAAACGGGACCACAGTTTTCACTGCTCGTCAATACCGCACTACCCTGACTTAATAAAAAAAACCTCACATGGAAACTTTACTGTCAAGATTGAAGGTATGGAATCCTGCAAATGGAATTCAGTGAATCTTTTTATTCAGGTTAGTTCAGGTTTTCCAGTGTTTTCAAACAAGCAAAACATGCATGTTAGGTTGGCCATATACTGTATTTCCCATTTTTGTCAATGTAAAAAAATGTAAAACAGTCAGCTACTCATGTTGTAAGTTTCCAAATGTAGTCATAATTTGTTGATTACGTTTGCCAACTAGAGTTATGAAAGGATTCTCCCACAATAGTTATGAAAGGATAGCAAGCAAGGCAGCATGGCGGAAGACTGGCTAGCATACCTTCCTCACCGTGCTTCAGCTTTCCCGTGTGGAGTTTACATGTTTCTGCCTGTGCTTGTGTCGCTTTTCTCTGGGTGCTCTGGTTTCCTCCCATATTCCAAAGACATGCGCGGTAGGTATATTGAACACTCTAAGTTGTCTTAGGGTGTGTTTGTGAGTGTGAATGGTGGTTTGTTTTTGTGTGCTCTGCGGTCGGCTGGCAACCAGATCAGGCTGTGCCCCGGCCACTGCCTGAGGACAGCTGGGATAGGCTTCAACCACACTCGCGTCCCTTGTAAGGATAAACAGTTCTGATACTGGATAGATGGATGGCTATATAGTTAGCTATCCAACTAGGAAAAATGCCACAATTCTGTATTTCTTAAATGTATGTTTTCCCCATTTTTCAATTTTCAAGTTTTCCAAAGTGACATTGGTCCTGTTGCTAAATAATTGTTTTTTTTTTTTTTTTTGGTCATGTACCGATAATTTTGCTGAAGAAAAGCTGCATGTTGTCCACAGTGTGACTATGCAGACAGATTTATACCGCAATAAAGCATTCTCTCTGTACCTTGTTACCATAGCAGTGCCACAGCAACCCTCTGTTGACCCTTGCAGTTACGTGCAGAGCCCTTGCCATTAACTCAAACTGTTCCCTTTTCCTCCTGACAAACCTCATTATTTATCATCGGGGACTGAGAAGAACGTTGATCTTCTATCTACGCTGCGATGTTGAGACATGCATGCAGCCCGTTGATCTCTATCCCTGGACAAGCATTAAGGATATTCTGTAGAAGATGATTTTCCTGAAGCTTATTTCTGCTTCATGTGTAAAAAACAAAGACTCAACGGTTGAGACTTTCAGTGATGTCGTAAGCCCTGAACAGCCTTACAAACATCTATCACAGATATGCATCGTAGATCATGGCATCGTGACAGTCTCATTTATATAGCCTTTAACCAGGACACATCCAAGTCTTGTGATGTACAGCATGTGATAAGCATGTCAGTAAGACCTACTGTATCTGAAAGCCTCTTATGACAGGTTCATGTGCATTACTAAGATTTATAAAAACTATCATCATATCTTAGACATCACTGGTAAGTAACCCTCTGTCTTGGAATCTCAACATATGAATCTAACTACATTTGAGTTAAGAGAGTCTCGCAAAAGCTGGGCATACACTTTACGGTTTGAGAAGTGCGAACGCTGACTTGATTGCTCAAGCTATACATTTGAGTCGATTCTGGTCTTCCTAAATCTTGAACTTTTGAACAGTTGCCGATCGTTAGTACGTCTAATGAAGAAATTGCGTGTGCCCCGTACAGACCATGACGATTGTCATAAGATCGGGTCTATGTGAAGAATGTTTAGTGGTAGGGCATCCATGCAAATTCAATTGCACATACAGACGACAGATAGGGGTGTAGTGATGACGGTTTTATGCTGCTGCTACTGATCATTATACCAACATATGATTAGTTACTGGTTTGGCCTTTAGCGGGCCAAGTAAAAGATAAAAACCTACACACTGGCTGGCCTTGATTTGGCTTCAGGCTACAAAGTTTCAACTGCGGTTGATCGTTTCATCGATCATGTTTTTCTTCCGTGGAAATTGGCCAATTGTGATCTGTTGCAGACCGATTAAAGCACTACCTGTTGTTGGAAAGTGAAGGATTAGGCAGGTTTTACAACCTACAATCAGGTGAAGATTCTGTATTGTTTTAGTGAAGCATGTGCACTTTCTCCAATGTGTGTTCATGACAGTGTGTGTGTAGAATGTGTTTTCCTAGTCTTTCTGTATGTGCCATCTCCAGCAGTCTTGTATGTGGTGACAGGGAGACGTCATAGTAAAAGCCTCTAGAAGTCCTGTCGAGGCAACCTCTCTGTGTTCTCTCAGATAGCCCCGTGGTGGACGACTTGGACACTATGCCATTATCTCTTTTCCTCACTCTCCACTCGGTTGGCCTCTTTCCCTTATGCCATTCTTTGGCTTGTGTTGAGTAACCGCTCCACATCACTTTTATTAACTTTGTTTCTTTTTTATTTTTTGCTTTTCCCATTCAGGCAGTGTCTTGCTTTCACACGCATTGGTCTTTGTTCAGTTAAAAGGCCAGGCGAAATTGAGACCTTGGTGAGCTGCCATTGCAGCTGTTTCACAGGCTCTTTTTTTTCTTTGTTTGGTTATTGTTTTTGTTCTTTTTGTGATGTGTACGTTTCTTCCTTGCCCCCCCCCCCCCCCCCCCCCCACACACACACACACACACACGCACACGCACACAGAAACATGTGTTCATAGCTACATCGTGCCTGGTTTATTATGACTCAAATTATCGGACACTAAATTGCAAGTGCTTCTGTTGGTGTACATTTTGAACAAAGATTGTGATTTAGAACCCAAATAGCAGGTACTTAATTGCATGTTAGCTCTAGCATGCTGCACAGGTTGTAAGTGGAGGAGATGGAAGTTTTACTGCAGCCACAGACAGTTATTATTACAATTCATGAGAGTTCTGCTAATACAAACTAAAGTGTAAACTAATGCTATGGAAAGTGTTACTGTACGGCAAATATAAATAAATACATGCATTGCTGAAAATGTTACGGAATGCATAAAACTGCAGAAAATACATTTTCACCAGCAAGGCCTAACTAGTCTCTGCTGGTCTAACAACCTGACATCATTATACTAATTATAATAAAAGTCAATTTCATTTTGAATGTATTTTCTCTCTCTCTCTCTCTCTCTCTCTCTGTCTCTCTCTCTCTCTATACACACACACACACACACACACACACACACACACATATATATATATATATATATATATATATATATATATATATATATATATATATATATATATATATATATATAGGTCAGCCTCACTCGTTTCAACATGGCAGAATGGTAAAACTTTGTTCTATCACGAGTGGTGACAAAACCGTATTTATAGTGCATTTTACTGCTTAATTCAAAGTTGAAAGGATTAGCCATGGGTCCCAAGATAGCTGTTAGTGATGTTAAAGAAAGAAGTAAGAAGATGATTTATATGGAAACAAAGCTGGAGATAATCAAGAAATACGAAGCAGGCCTAGACTAGGCTACATTTACAAGGGAATATGAGCATAACAAGCGGCACTCAAAGGTAAATAAATCCTTTCTATATTTTTTATTTATGATGTTTTCTGATTGTATACATGCATATTATATATACGTACCACTGACTATTTTGGTACCAATTTTTAGTATGTACAATTTTGATGTTTTTACTTGGGGTTCTAAACACATTAGCTGTTTAACTTATATTTGGATTGCCTGCCATACGGTGAATTCGCTTTATGTGCCCAACTGCAGAACGGATTATTCTCGTAACACGGGGGCCCAATGTGTGTGTGTGTGTGTGTGTGTGTGTGTGTATGTACACACACACATATATATATATATATATATATATATATATATATATATATATATATATATATATATATATATATATATATATATATATATATATATATATATATATATATATATATATATATACAGTATATGGCATTTTGTGGTGAACAGAGATGCCGTTGCCTCATTGAGATCCAGCAGTGACTTCTTGCCTATTGAGGTGAGCTGCCACTGATGCATTGATTTAACCAGAGGACTTGCTCAAATTAACCCACTCCCTGAGAGAAATGTTAACAACTGCAGCAATGGCGCTGGGATGATTACCAACACATCCTCCCATCCTAAATATTTCTCTACTGTTGGCTTTATTACCCTCTTCCAATGAATTTCATATGACTCAATGGGCTCTTATAAACAGTCAAATAAGGATTTTAGGTTTAGGTGAGGTTAATGTTAGCAGCTAGCCGACTTACATCATTGTTAAGGTGTTTAACGTACTGGCTAACATGAGTTTTGTATGCTTCATCTTGAATTATTTATCGACTATTATTAATTGTCCAGTGAAAATTAGTGTTTGCTTACCTTGTCATTATTTCTAGTCGTGACAGGGATCTTGCTGACAATGTTTCCAAATACTGGTGAATAAACTGCGGAACGCAGCAGCTCCTAACGAATCTTCTAACCTCTTGGTGTCAAAGTATCATCCCTCAGCTAGAGAGCGCAATCCTCCTCGTGTTTTCTTTTCGCTGACTTCACGTTACTAAGGTCTCTCAAACCACTCTCAACGGTTTATCAAATTATTGGTCGTATTTCGTGGAAAGTGGACAGATTTTTAGGTGTCGCACACAAAGTGCACCTAACGATTATATTTTTCTTGTCTTTTTCTTGTATCTCTGATGAACTTAAAGTCATGGTCATATGTCCATCTTGTGTACATATTGTCCATATTCAATCTGGGGATTAGTTTCCATTTTTGCACATTTTTGGAAAGAAAGAAAAGGCTGGAGCTGAGGTCCGATCAAGATTCATTTTGTAGCGAATGTGCTAATCTCAAGTCCCACCATGTGTTGCCTCAATGTAATTATGTTTATGAATAATACATGTCATTTATTCATTTCAATATTCTGTCATGATAAATATTGGCTCCAGATATAATATACGCTCAGGGAGCTGCACTATTTACTGGTGTTATATATAAAACAACATTCTGTTTTCAGGTTCTTGTAGACTACTCAATCTTGAGAGCAGTTATTGGATTTTTTTTCATCTGATGGGGTTAATTGCCTTACAACTAAGGGACAATTGTTCACTTCATGAGAACTTTGAGTATAACAAGCTCTAAATTCAAGAAAAAAGTCCCGACAAGACAGTTGACAGTTGTCGTCTCCACACACAGCTTGGTTTCTGGGGCCAGCCCTCTGCAGAGGGCTTGGACTCTCTTCCACTCTGTAGTTGCCCACTGTGAGAGGTGTAGAACAGGAGGTATACTTCTTGCCCCCTGTGTCCACGCCTGCATGTACACTGGGGTTCATCTCTGTGGATGAGAGGGTAGCCTCCCTCTTCCTTGGGATGGGGGGATAGGTCCTGACTTTTTTGTGCCAATCCACCAAACAACAATTCGGAGTATCCACCCTTTTTGGAGGCTTTGGAGGTTGTGCTGGAGAGTGCTCCCTCTGGGGAGTTCCTTCGTTCGGCTGGGGGACATTGCTTACATGGGCAATGACAGTGCGACCTAGAGGGTCGTGAACCAAACCCCCAATGTGAATCAAAGCGGTGTTATTTTATTGGACTTTTGTACTCCCTGACTGAACTGATTGGATTAAAAAAGACAAAATTATATTCTTTTTTTAAAAAAAAGAGACAAATGTCCGGAAGCTAGCGGCCAAAACACAATGTTACTGCATGACAGTAAAAGACGCCCTAAATTTGATGAGACTTCAAAATAAACGTCACCGTAGTGAATAATGTATGGACACGAACGCTTGCATTTAGACACAGAGGCTTTTGTTTTGAAGTTTTTACCGGAAGCATGATGTGACAATTGATAAAGTGACCTACTCCCCTTCGAGTGCACAAACGTGCTTTCAGAATGAGTCGCGCATCCCGATATTCTGAAATCCCGTTGTTCTGAAATGGAATTCAATTTAATTCAGGGCTTTATGTTAATATGTGATTTTAGAAATTTTTAAATAAAATTGTCTCGTGGTCTTAATCTCGTGGTGAAAAAAAATAAAAGGTCAAAGCAATTTGTAGTTTTCTCAACAAAGACTATGCTTTTATAGAGCATAGCAATTATATATAGCTCATGTTGTTTTATAAATTTTTATATTGTATATGCACACACACATACACACACAAACATATTTTCCGAGCTTACCTCAAACTTACATTAGCGAGCCACAAATTAGCTCACAAATGAAGTCTGTGGACATCTGAGGAGATACGCTACCAGATAACAAGTAAATAACATCCTGCCTGCATCTTGATGTACCCTTCCAACTTGAATCAAGCATCCTTCCTGCTCTTGATGTGCAGTGAGTCAGATTTTGAGGTTACTTCCAATAGTAATCGGAATTTGTCTCATTGGACTCTCCTGATGGAGCCATGTTTGATAATGAGTGTATCAGCTCCCCACCAACACTTTTAATTGAATAAGTAACTTGAGAATTTCAGTTTAGATGTTCTGTGATCTCTTTTCTAATGCACACCTTTTGATGTTTACTTTTTTTTTTTTTTAAATTAGCAATTGCCTCTGGTTAGTATGCAGGAATGTGCAATATTTGTTTTTAGATCCTACTGGTTTAAATCTGCCACATATCACATAGCTGGGTGGAGGTTTGCCATATTGAGCGGCGGAGATCTTTTGTTTCAAAGTATTCCTCTCCCTCTTTCTGGCCAGAAGTCAAAGCCAAGGCACCGACCCTTACTTACCTCTTGATTTAACTCCTTTCTTCCTGAAGGAGCATTCACATTCACATTTAGCATGCACGCCGGCACGCCGCTATTCACCCACTCGTAGCCTTGCATATGCTTGTCCTTCCTTTCTTTGCATATACTACAGTATAGAGCAATGTGTATGTACTGTATGTCCATGTGCGTATGCATGTGTTTGTCCCATCAGCTGCGGTCTCTGCAGTAAGCCTGGTGTGGCTAATTAAAAGATGCCGGCTTGTATTATTCATGAGGCTGTAATTATACATTCCTTTTGCCGATCCCCAGTCAGTGGCATTAAAAATAGATCTGAGTGCCTCATCCTATCCTGCCTGGCTTTCTCTCAGTATTTTGATTCAGTCTTACTTGTATCGTTGTTTATCTACAGTTACCCAGTGCAACTTCTCTCCTTGCAAGGGCCACATGGTCATGCGATATCTCACCGCCCTCTCATGTCTACATTTTCTGCTGTCCTGTTTGCTCTGACTTTTCCATTTCAGGATTATACACAATACATCCCTGTGACAGTGTCACTGCTGCTCGACTTTCTGGTCTGAGGCCTCTATCACTTCGGGCCAGAATTCAAAGAGGAACGTTTTGAATTTGCGCCGACATCCAGGCAGCGAGATTTCAAAGAGAAGCGATATCACTGACTGTGATCAAGTTAATGGGTGAGATTGTATCCTCAATAGAGACAGACAGTATTTCAAGACATTTGACCTAAAATTTAAAGATCAAACTACACATTCCATTTTACATATCTTGAGCACAATCTACAGTTGAGAATCGACCAGTACATCTCGTATTCTGCTTGTCACCCAAAAAAGATGGGATTAAGCTCCAGCTCATTGATGACCCTCGCAGGAGGTGGGCATTTGAGATATTTTAAAATATTGTTGCTGGTCCAGCATTTGTCGGCAAAACGATCATCTCAGTCAGTCGGTGACGGATTGGCCGACAGTCTGTCGGTCCCCGACGTGGGAGCAATTTATTGAGTGAAATCACATGATTATCCTGGCATGCACGCTATTGGTCTTTAAATTTTTCATACCTGGAAAGTCATTATTATTTCAAGACGAGCTTGAATCGCCAAAGCCTCAAAAGGCTTCACAAGTGAGATTGGTGGCTCATTTATACAATCATATCTAGAAAGCAAAATGACACAAAATTATCATAAACTTAACAATTATAGACATTGCCTGTTATTGTATCTTTGTTCCTGCCTCCACCATGAATTTGATGAGTAAGATTATGTGCACGTATGCATGTCACCCCTTGTGAATTGACATTCATCAGCAAAAGGTGTCCATAATGGACAGACAAACAGTTCGTCTGTCAACGGTCTGCCAAACCAGGCCTGCTTTACTAATGGACTTGCCTGAGCTGAAGCCCAGGGGCCAAAAGTAGTGAGGGGCTAATCGTAAAAAAAAAAACAAACAAAAAAACAGTTTTCTTAATTCACTTTGCATTGCTGGCATGAGTTGTTTGACCAACCCACAGGCAAATCTGTGCATCATTACGACAGTGATTAGGGTGTGTGCAAAAAGAGGACCTTTCCGAAGTCTTAACATTTTCATATGAAACCAATCAATAAATCAATCAAATTTTATTTGTATAGCCCTAAATCACCGAAGTCTCAAAGGGCTTCACAGATGAAAAAAGCTCACGTGGAGACCTCTTTCGAAAAAAGAAGTCGTACAGAGACATCTTTTCAGTGTAAGGTACATAACAGCATCTCCTGTCAAAGCTCCCAGAAGGGGAAGGAAAAACTCAAAAACCCCAATTAGGGGAAAACCAGAAACCTCCAGAGGGGACCACAGGTGGGAGGAGCCCCCTTCCAGGCCCACACGAAACTGGCACTTATTGAACTTTGTCACGTCACCAGTGCACCAATTCATTAAGCTCGCCAAGGGGCCCTATCAATATACAGTGGTATAGGTGGTATTCTGGAGATTCTGAGATATGCCAATCAATGAGCTTGTAAGATCTGTATATCATTCATTCAGCCCAACTGCAATACATTTCATCATTTGAATGTTAAATAAAAAGTTTTGCCTTGAAGCCATTCTATGCCTCCTTAACTTTTTACAATCTTTTTCTGCTGAGTTCAAGAAGTCAATCTGTTGGTGTAATTTTATTGCCATGTGTAATATAAATTTATTTCTCATATTTTACATCTCGACTTGAGGATACTGCTGGAAATGTGAATTTCCCTACGGGGATGAATAAAGTATCTATCTATCTATCTATCTATCTATCTAATATATATATATATATATATATATATATATATATATATATATATATATATATATATATATAAAGAGCTCCTCACGTGCAACAGCATTTGTTTTATTTTAAGATAACAGTTACTTTAAAATAAACAGGTTCTATTATGCATGCGTCAGTGTACCTCCAGCACTCCAGGGCCAAGTTGCTCTTCCGGCTTTTTAAGCTGTTTTGTTGGTCTGGGCCACAGTTGCTCCCGATGTTTTTTCTTCGCCTGGTAAGCTTCGAAGGTTTACAAGTAGACTAACAGCGAAGGCTATCATCATGCATGGCTGCACAGGGGAAAGGGGAGACAGTTAAATAGATCCTCTGGCGCTTTTTAGAAATATCGCTGGAATTTTGGGGAATGTGCTCAATAGAAGATCCTCTATTGCTTTGATACCTCATTTTTTGTTTAGCAGTTTTCTGTTGCCATAGTATCAAATCCCGTATATTGATGGAGACTGCACTGATTGGGATTGCTGATTTAAATATAAATGAGTGAATTCTTGTAACAAATTCAACCCCTCAAAAAGTAGTCTAAGATCATCTTGGCAACTCCTAAACAAACTTCTAGTTTAGGCACCTTTACTGTTTTACCAAAATATTAAGCAACAGAGAGTTTGCCTGCAGGCCTTTCCACCTGATAAGAGCAAATTTGTCTGTTGACCAAACCAAATCAAACCTCTTGTCTTAGAACACAATATGGAACTCTATCACAAAACCTGTTCTGCAGTAGAATGGACTGGCAGAAATGGACGGATGCAATACATTTTGGAAGACTGTGATTTTATTTTCGCTATTACTGAAAAAATGTTGGAATGATATGTAGGGTAACCTACTGCCTGACCATTAATTTTTATCTCGTAAAAATTTAACGGTCGAGCTGACAGGCACACAGGTATGTTGCGGTTAATAATTGGTCTTAACTCCTGTCCTTTGCCCTGAAGCATGGGATTCCCACGCCCTACTCTAGGGGGTTTCCATCTGGTCAGAAAAAGCTAAAGTAATAAGCCCAGTTTGCACATTTTGTTTCCTTTTTAACGCTGATCCCAGGGAAGAGCTGTAGCCCTCACGTCAAGTATTCGGGGTTAGAGCACAGCAGTGAAAAGCAGCTCACAGATCTGTGTCTAAGGGCATTGAGCTTCTCTGAGCCAGCGCCTCTTGGGGGTGAAAGCTAAGCCAGCATAAGCTACTACCATCTGCCAGCATTGGCTTAGGGCTCCTCAAAGATCAGGATTCAAAGCAAGATAGGTGCGGAAGTTGAGTTGCTTTTTCATTTTGTCCTGCTTTTCATCGTAGCAGTTACTTTCACATGAAAATGAAGCAGTCCAATCATGATCCTAAAAACGGCATTAATCATTTTGCGGTGAGTGTTGATATGTGGATCTGTGTCCTCAACCTCCACCCGGTGTTTGTTAGTGAAGCTCACAATAAACATCTCACAGTTTAAATGTGTAAAAGTCAATTTCTGTCAATGCCCTGGTGTTGTACCTAACCTCTTCATGCAATCAATGGCTGGGCAAATTAAACTCACAGTCAGTCCTTCGCTACTGCTACCTGCATGTTCAATAACACATCGACCACTCCATTTTTTTTAAGGCTGCAAAGGAAATAACTTTCACAAGTTCACTCAATGAATAAAAAGCCTCTCTCTGTGGGACTTGGGCTGTCCTTTCTCCTTAAAAAAACAAACAAACAAAAATAGAATGCTACTAATAATCCCATGCCCGCGTGGTCTTCTCAGGGCACTCCAAAAACATGAATGGTAGGTAGGTATGTATGACATTATCTTGAAGAAGTATTTTTGCTAAAATTCCAGCAGTGCAATGATGGAATGCGGCTCGGCAGCATCATCCTCCATAGTCGTGTTTCTCATAGGGCTGTGGATGCAAACTCTCTTTCCTTACTCCAGGAGATCGTCCACACACACACACACACACACACACACACACACACACACACACACACACACACACACTCATGCACACACTATTCATCTCGGGCACACTGAAAGGAAGGAGTGTAGCACTGGGGTCAGTCGATGGTGGCCTCTCCAGCCCACAAGTCACAGGCTGGTGTCATTATTCTGACTTTGTGCATGAAGCCAAGGGCTTTTGATTCTATTGATTTGGGAGGAGAGGGAAGGAGTGGAGAGATTGATGCACTTGCTGATTCAGTGGAGTCGCAAACCCATGTCAGCCTCTCTGTGTATTGTTCCGATTGGTTGTAAATAAAGCTATGCAAGTGTGTGTGTTTGCGTGGGTGTGTGTGTGTGTGTGAGTGTGTGTGCGCCCCCAGCTGTGTTTATACCAAACTGAGATGTTCACGCGCAACATGAATGTGTTTTTTTTTCTCCCCAGAGAGAATTCAGACACCACGATGCCAACACTTTAACAATACAAAGAACCCACTTAAACAACAAGATGCAATCATATGCTTGTGCAAATATGCAGGTTTGATTCTTACATGTCTCTTTGAATACCAAAGAAAAGCCAAGAGGAATGGAACAAATTAAAGTGAAAATAACTGTATTCTCCACCAGAAAGGTGTGCCGGAGTCTGGCAGTAGGCGGGGTGTGAAGGAAATCAAATATAAGGTTGTTGTCATTATGTTTTTATTTCTTGTCTAGAACATCATGCATTGCTATCCATCTATGCAGTCCTAGTTCATCTCACCCTAGTCCTTAGATGAAGCTGTTGACGCAGCTGTTGGTGGCACCCGGCTGGCGCTTTTTGTTATGTCTTGTATTGTGTAATGCTTTACTGAATGAATAAAAAGCAGGTGAGGACGGCTGGGCGCCGAAGGCTGTGGAGAGAACATGAGAGTGAGAGCTGAATCCTCCCTTGCCCGTAAAGAAAAGTCAATCTTGGTTGGTCTGAGTTACTATTTTGCTGCCAGCCATTTGCAGGGCATGCATTTAGACAATTAACCAGTCACACTCGTCAGGGCAATTTGGAGTGCACAGTATACCTAGCACGCATGTTTTTCGGGAATGTGAGAAGAAACCAGAGTATCTGTAGAAAACCAATAAGGAAGAACATGCAAACTCCAGACTCCCTGAGGCAGAATCAAACCTGTAACCTCTGAACTGTGAGGCGGTTGTGCTGACCACTCCCACAGTGCCGCCTTTTCATTGACCACAATCTACACCCCCCCCCCCCCCCTCTACTATTTGAGACATTTAACTATAGACATTTATAGTTAGTAAATGTAATGTAAAAATGCTTGGGACTCAATGTTGCTTCTTTAAATAGTTCCCGAGGAATCTGCAGAGAAAGTGTTACATTTACTTGTACATAGAACAATCCTGATTCGGCGGAGATCAATTCTTGATTTTGTGCCTTGAAAGTTGATATTTTGAGTGCTTGTAAAAGAACAAAAAAAAACAAGAAAAGGCAAAAACAAAACAAAAAAAACATTGAACATCAATTAAGGCAATTCATGTACAGTAATAGTAAGAATTATTTTAGGAAAATATAAAATATTGCATAAAGTATGCTTACTAGGAGTGGCCCAGCCACGCAGTGTATTTATGACACCGCAGCAATGACATGACACCATCTCCATCATCCTAATTTAAAACCTCATCTCATTTCCCTCAAATATTTCTACCTCATTATTGCTCTTCTGTAGATTAGAGATCAAATGATAAGATCCTAAAGGCTGGACCATATTTACTCCTGTAAATACTGCCTTGTGATGTCATTTTATGCACGTGTCACTCACTGTTGTCCCTTGTGTGTACGCGTGTCACATCATGGACATGTTCAATTTACATTCAAGGTCACATTTGTTTTTGTAACATGAACGAGTGCATAGAACATGAACAATCTGTAGCCTTGGACCCCTTCGATCCGACCGCAACACGTGGCCGCAGGGATTAAGACAACATAAGCATACTTGTAAAATTCTACACCTCGCTCTGTATTCTGCAGATTGCTTTGGTTTCAGTGCAGGGCTGTGGTGAATTCTGTGGTGATACATCGCGGATTCCTGGAGGGACTATTGAGACATGTTTTTGTTACTATGTGCTTAATTTGCTTACTTATTCAAACGAGTTTATTTGAATATACAAACAGGATGGTTTTGAAATCATCATGGATTTTCTGTGCAGACGTTTTTTTGCACAAAAACATTGAAATGCAGAAAAAGATGGATGCTGAAGCAATCATTGCATTTACTCCATGTGGTTTCAGGAAGACATTTTGTCTTTAATGCATTTATTGTGACTCATGCGGCCATTAACATATGATCATCATCACCGGGCTAATGGTTTTGACTGCTGTTCCACATCTTGATCAAGTGCTTTATGCTCTCACTCGACTCTTAAAACGTATTTGTAACCTCCTTCTCCTCATCTCTTCCCTACATTTTTCCTTCATCTTCACTCTTGTGAACCCTTGACTAATAAGCCAGGGCCTCACTAATAAACAATGATCACCAATATTCCTCAGTTCACGTGCCTTCTTAAACAATTAATTTCATTTTCATATTAGCTCATCTAACAGATGATCTTTTGGATGTACTTAATGTTTCTCTTTCTTATACTCCAGATATATTTCCAACTTTATATTTTCTATTTTGTTAGCTCTTCCGTACGTCAACGACTCTTTGGTTATCTGGTTCTTCAACTTTGTAAATGGTCACTGGTAAGGGTGATGACAAGATTAAGCTTCAAGAAACAACAGTGGTGAGAAATTTTGAAAAAAATGTGAATGGTATGGGTCCAGTGCAAATTGCACCCTGCCTGCCACCAAAATTCAGCTAGCTGCAAGCTCGCCTGTAACCTGAATGAGGACAAGAGTTATACAAAACCACTTGATTGAGGAAACGGTTATCATAATTCTCCAAATATAAGACACATTTCTGTTCCCAAAAATGAAGGCCAAAAGTATGGGTGCGTCCTAAAAGCGGTAACTTCAAATTGTTATTTATTTATTTATTTTTTTGACACCATCTTTGACACCCATTTATTTTGTACTACTTAATAAAAACATGAGAAATCAACTAAAAAATATCAATTTAACCAAATTGGCATTCAAAGTAGTAAAACTTTTGGATGGAACAAAATCTAGTACTCTATCATCAGACTTGCAGCCAATTTTGTAGGTTTTCAAGTTATAATATGAATAAATGAGTTTAACAAATTTGTCATTAATTTTCAATCTTTTGTTTGTTGTGCAGTTTTGCTTATGAATATAGTTCATTTGATCTGCAACTTTTTAATATTACAACAAACTTTGATGTGGAACTGCTTATTTCAAGCCTTGACATTTTGTATTTGACCTATAATAAAAAGAAAAAAGTATGTACATTTAACACAACAGAAAATTGTATCAATGTATGATTGGCTGCTCTTCATAGTTTCTTCTGTAAAACAGCTTGAGACAAATGCACACAAAATAACATTGCTTCAAATATAACTGTGCACCCGTATAGTTATCCATACTTGTTCTCCATTTTGCTCGTGACAAATGGTGTGAGTTAGAAGATCAGGCGACATCTATTAGGCAGAGCGGGCAACCTTGAATTTTCATTGTGTAGCGAATCACAGGATTCAGTTTAGTTTGCAATAGTAGTGCTAGTGTGGAATAGCTTTGACACGCCTGCTGAGAATCATTCAATTCTTCTGAAGTGTTTTTTTTTCTGCTGTGTGAGCTCTCAAGTGTAATCATCACTTATTCCTATGTTTTTGTCATAACTTTTTATTCAGGAACATGTGCCAGTTTCACATCAGACTCATTGGCTGCCTCTGTGATTTTTCTGTTTCTACCATTACTTGTTTTAGCGAACACTGCACAACTGCATTGCAGCTGTTTAGCACAGTGTAGAAATCAATAACACAAATGGCCCACTCTGTTACTGTTTTTATGATTCAAATAAACCCCTGAGAGCCATTCAAGGAAGTGTCACTACACTTGTGCAGTCAATAACAGCATTATGGACTTAAAGTCACAAGCCATTTTATATCAGTGTGGTCACTAAATGTCTTCACAGTTCACGCAACATGATGCATCACATTTAATTATGCATACACAAGCCCATTAAAAGCTCAGCAGAAACCTACAGTATAGTACAGGTGTTTTATTTTTATTGCCACTCCAAACACCCACTGTCTTGTCTTATGGTGTTTCTTTTGGTACCTGTGCCTTCAGTTTTTTCTGCCGGAAGTTTGCTGCTCTGCTCCTTCCCAATCTTATCTCATGTGATTTCTTAGTGTTGTATTGAAACATATCAAAAAGGTTTTTTGTTTTGTTTTGTTTCACAGTCACAATGGGGTATTGGGTTGTAGAATTTTGAAGTAAGAGATGGATTTAATACAGTTCGGAATGAGGGTGCAACATGACAACATTTGGAAAAAGAGAAGCACTGTGAATACTTTCCGCATGCACTGTCCAAACACTCATCATAAGATGGGAAACTGTTGCCATCACTGAAGGTCAGCCTGGATGATTAGCAATCTGCCTGGTACAAGAAACAACGTTTTGCTAAAGCTTAAGTTACATCATCCAGTACTTGTGCTTGAAAGATTGAAATTGCGGCAGAGAAGATTCACACATCCGTTCACCCATTCATTTTACTTTAGCAAATCTGAAGACACGGCCAGAAATGTGATCATTGAACTGCCATAGAGTGTCCTGGTGCTAAGTACAAAAATGGACACGCTGTTTGAACCAGCAGAACAAGGGAGTTCAGTGGGAGCGCTCTACAGCACACCCTGCAAAAAAGTATGGGTGCTTTGAACTGCTTTTTCGTTCTCGGCTCATATAGAGTCAGGAACCATCCTCCGACCCGAAGGCGAAGAGAGGCTACTCTCTCGTCCACCGGTGTCAACCATAACACACAGGCCACAATCTGGGGAGGCAGGCAATAAGTGTGCCCACTCCTGCTACGTGCCTCTCTCCGTGAGGAAAGAGTTCTACCCCTTTTGAGTGGACTGGTACCAGAGCCCATGCTGTGTATTGATGCGAGTTGGACTATGTCTAGTTAGAACATCTTAGCCTTGCACAAATATTGGTTCTGGTTTCCCTTGCCCCTACACCAGGGTAACCAGGGTTCCCCCCTCGAGCTAGGCCCTGGAGGTGGAGCATGGAATCCTGGTAGCTGGGCCTGCACCCATTGAGCCCAGCCGGATATTGCTCGAAAATGGAATGTGGGTACCCTGTCCCATGGGGTAAACATCTGCGGCAGGGGTAAAAGGGATCTGGTTAGCGGGCTGGGCGGAGGCCAGTGCCGGTGTCCTCAGAGGACCGATAGACGACAGAAGCTCGAGAAACACATAGTGAGGCTGAAATATGACATACACGTACACAGGCTGGAAGCACTGTCACCTAGAGAAATGCTATGACATGAGGACAATTGCCATTTTGGGGCAAATTTAATATGATTACATGAGTTAAAAATATTACCATTCAGATTTTTTTTTTTTTTTTGCAGGTCAATGCTTTTGGTAGTGTGTAGGCCAGCAGAGAAAGTCCTGCTGGCCCTGACAGCTCACCTCTGGTCATGCCTTTATGTAAAATGCAAACATTCAACATTAGCTGAGACCAAATTGTTTTACTTAACGAGATGTTTTGTTTGCTTTGCAGGACTGGTCAAGCTCGGAGTTCACTGTGTAACATGCCAGAAAGTCGCCATCAAGATCGTCAATCGTGAGAAACTCAGCGAGTCAGTACTAATGAAGGTAGGTCATGTACCTTCTATTTGTCTATGTTTGGTTTGTGTTTGGCTAACCGTGGAAACAGTCATGCAACATGGAGGGAAAAGAGGACAGGATAGGCTAAGGGGAAAAGTTCCATCTCCATTTATGTATAGTAAATCATTGTTTTTCTATTTTTAAATTAAAACTCTCCCCTAAGCCTATCCTAATATATCCTATCCAGTCGATTTTTACTGTACTTAATTTGCACTTTCTTGGTAGTTTGCACAACCTGGGAAACACGTCATCGCTTGGAGCACATAGTTAATGTTCCTAGTGGCTCCTTTAAATATATTTGTGTCAACTGCCAGATTGCGGAGATGGTGTCGAGATCAGAGGGCTATGTCTTCTATTGCAAGACGCCTTGTTCTTCTTGTTTTTGAAGATAGTTCTTTATGACTGGCTGTGTGTCGCTTGTCACTCTGCAGAATAAATTTGAGATGATCAAACGCCTCCGTCATGCTTCTCCAATGGTTATGCAATCATGTCCTTCTCAATACCGCGAAGGATGTGCAAACCTGCTGCTTCTGAGCCGGCGCGACAGGCAAATCTTTGGTGCTCATGGCTAAAACAACGTATGAAAGTGTGGCAAAAACACTCTCCCCACACAACCGGTCGTTATTTTTGTAAAACCCAGGCTGAACCTCCCAAAAAGGCCCCTCGTCACTCTTTTTGGAACTGTATGATTTTATCACGGTTCAGAGGGAACATTTGAAAGGAAAACCTGCAAGAGACAGCTAAGTAATTTAAATATGACATCGCGGGTTTGTGTTTTTCAATTATGCGTTGACTGTGATATCACACTTGATAGTCATGATGGTAGTCCTATAAGAACTTAAGGGTTTGTTTATAGAAGTCATTAGTGGGTTTATAGGGCTTTGTGGAGAATAATGTGTTGATGTGTATTGTTTTTAAATTTTTACTGCAGAGTCGAAGTGTGTAAAGAGCTTTGTGGTCCCACTCATAAGGAGCATTTGTTTTGTAGAGTATCTTGGGTTTTGATGGGGTAAAGAAAGTTGATGTTGTTTATTTGTCATTTGGCAGATGGTGATATAATGGTGATGAATATTGGTTGATGGCTCCCCCTTGGGATGCTTTGCCCAAGAATCCCCAAAATGAAGTAATGTTCATGAAATATTTGTCTAGCTCAACTTTGGACATTAGAGTGCTTGAGTGACTAAACATGTTAAGCCATTGCGTATCGGCTTGAAAATGTGATTCTCCGTGATTGTTTTATATTCATGTTTTAACTTCATAGCTTTTGTGAGAGCTCTCCATTCATACTTAAGGCGGGTTTGACCTACAAACTGCTTGTCAGGTGTCCTGCTGAGCAGTCCAGTTAACGTCCCTTTCAAAATTGCCGTGTTGCAAAATTGGCCCCTGTTTTGTTGGAATACATTGGGATTGAGGACAACAAGATACTGCCGCCAGAAAATTGTCTTTAACAGGACACACGCTGAGACCACACTGTAAATTGTTTGCCTAAGAGATTGAAAGCAGGGTGCAGACATGCTTACACTGCAGATTCTGCAAATGGAAAATAAATTCCTTCATTTGCATCTCGTCCGCGGCTGAATTCTTCACTCTCAATGAAATGTCATTGCTGTTTCGATAGGAGTGTTTGATAAGCAGTCAGTAGTAATAATCCCCTTAGTTTGACAATGTCTCCCTAGTTTACTCACTACTGTCACGCTGAACACCTCCTCTACTTGTTTTGCTTGGTTGACGTTTGTGCCGACTCGCGAATTCCATTTTGTCATGAAATACATGAAGGAGCCACCTAAACGGTTTTCATTTACCCGGTAATTGTTTTAAATGCATGATCTAAAAGTGTTTGTTCATAAAAATGCTTATTAAATTTTGACTTGACTCTTGCATTCCAATTGGTCACATGTCAAGCTCCGTTCCTTGAAGGCCGGTGTCCTTCGTGTTTTTCTGGTTTCTCTAACCAGAACATCTGATTCAAATGATTAACTCATCAGCAAGTTTAAAAGTCACAGTTATTTAAAATTGGAAATTGGCTATGCTGCTAACATGGCTACCATGTTATCATATGCTACTTTAACATAGTGTTTTATGTGATATAGTTCGAGGTAGGATGTGAGCAGTCTATCAATCTCAACAAGGATGAACCAATGGAACTTTCCCCCCGTCCAAACAAACGAAGTAAGCTGTCTGGGAAGTTTTTGGCTTTTGAAAACGAGCAGGTGACATTGCGAACAACATACGAGGATGTAGTAAGCAAGCTAGAGAGAGGAAGAGAAAGAGAGAGATAGAGGTAGAGAAGAGAGACCAAGAGAAAGCAAGTGTGTTTATGTGTGTGTTTGCCTTTTGTATGAATCCACTTTGTAGTATTGACACACATGGTACTGTAGTTGAATAATTTATTTGAATTCAAGTACCATCGCGCAATGGTAGTTAATTCAAATTGATTAAATTTATTTTACTATTGTTGTGTTGTGTATTTATACTCACGTTTTTCCGCTTAAATTGTGTGTTTTCAATGTGCGTATGTTTTTTTGCTCCCTGAAGGTTTGTTTGATTTGATTTATGTACCGTATTTTCCGCACTATAAGACGCACCATAAAGCCTTAATTTTTTTAAAAAGCTGGTGCGCCTTATAATCAGGTGCACCTTATATATGGATCAATATTGAGTTGGGATTTGTAGATGGGAATCAACTGATAAAGTAAGCTTTACCTGTTTCTTTTGTGTGTTTCCAGTTGAACAAGGTTGGTCATATTGACATTGATTTATGCTATTGAGAGTTTCCAGTTATTATTTGAGTTATTATTATCACTTTGAGTATTACTATATTGTGATATGTCATTATTTGAGGGTGTGCCTTATAATCCGGTGCGCCTTATAGTACGGAAAAAGTTTTAAAATGTGTCATTAATTGAGGGTGCGCCTTATAATCCGGTGCGTCTTATAGTACGGAAAATACGGTATATATTCTAATTTAGCATTCTAAATGTTTGTTATTGGAACACATGCTGTATTTTTACATTGTTTAGCAATAACATTTGAAAAATGTCTATTCAACATTTTAAAATGATATATTTTAGAGCTGTAATATTAGTATCATGATACTGTGATATTTTTGCTGATGGTTAACATATCATCATAATCTGATATTGCCCCTAGCCTACTGTACACAATGTATAAGTGGGGATGTTGGAAATGTTTCATAAGTAAACCACAAAAAATACGCTGACAAACGCACATGCATACACAGAAGCACATACTGTAAGTATACTATAAATCCTGTACATTCACAGGGACATCCCTTTTTTTAAGTTCTTATCCATGTATGCATGCGTATTTGTGTGTGACAGGTTAGAGAGACAGGAACACGTGGCGAATTCTAAAACTAGCAGGTTTCCAATGAGACTAAGGCTTTTGCTGAAGCTGCACTTCGGAGGCAATTACCGAACTCAGGCACTGTCACTCTCCTCTCCTTTTCTGGCCTCTAGCTCGTGTTTATGGACATGAATCTGCACATAACCTCCTCATGGGGCGCTCTGTTGTCTGTTGGGACGCAGCTCCACATAGTTTGCAGAATTTGAAATCTAGGGTGAAGATTTTGATTGAATTACTGAACTGTGTGTGGGTATTTTTGAACATAAAGTGTTTTGCTCGATGCTATTATGAAGTCATTTTCAATTTAGACAGGTAATAATTTTCTTGTATCCAGAAATTCATTCATTTTTCATACTTTCTCACTGCTGCACTTTTGCCGGCCATTGCCTTACAGATGAGAGCGAGAAGTTATTTTTTCAGATGTCACTTTTTTTTAAGTATGCCAATACCTTGGGTCCCTGTGGTGCTATTAGAGCAAGGAATGACTCCTCATTGTGTGTGTGTGTGTGTGTGTGTGTGTGTGTGTGTGTGTGTGTGTGTGTGTGTGTGTGTGTGTGTGTGTGTGTGTGTGTGTGTGTGTGTGGGTGTGGGTGTTGTGTTTAACTTAACTTTCACCTCAAACAGGATAAATGGTATTTGAAAATATGGAATAATTAAATTCCATAATTGTGTAATTGCACAATAGGGTTTGACAGAGAAAGGAATCAAAATGTTTCATGGGATAATTTTGTTTAACCTCACTTGTTGGTTTCACTTGTTTAGTTGAGTTCGAAGGAACTAAGTATCTCCTTTTCAAAGACACCTCATCATTTGCCAATTTTATTCTGCTTGATAAGAGAGCTCATCGGTTTGCTTTTATGGAGGATGACAGAATTTAGAGCACAATTTTTTTTGACAGGCTGACATTCAAAAGATAATATTTAAGTTTACACCCAAGTAACTATGATGTGGATAGTTTGAGCGTTTCATTATGAATGAGAGGGCAAGCAATTTTCAACACTTTTGATCGGTCAAGGATTTGTAAAAATGACACTCTAATAATATAGATCTTTGCAAAAGTATAAAATTCACTAAAATTTGAAATGACTGATGTGTTATACTGTAGTAGAGTTTACAACAACTCAACGTGGCATAACAGTCCGAATATTACAGCTCAGTATTCGATACCTACAGCAATATTGATTGTTATACTGATTCTGATTGTGTGGAGAAGATTGAAAATAGAATCTCAATGTTGTTGATCACACTGACAAGCTTTACCATTGAGATCAGAGGCTTCTCTGTATCATTACAAGGAGTAGATTTGCGACTTTAATCCACCATTTAGTTTCAGGGCAGGTTAAATTCTTACAAGCTGAAAGTTACGTCATCTATCTGGGAGACCAGCGAATCTTGTGTGTGCTGCAGTGTGTATTTGTTGGTGATGTTTCCCTCATATAGTATCTCCCGCTGAGGGAGCAAGCTGCTAGCAACTGATGTTTGCATTGCTGTTAGGTCAGGAGCATATTTGAGCCCATGTAACTTGCTGTGGTCCTCGAGCAGCACAACTTCAAAGTCCCTTTGTGGTACCTGAATCAGCATAGTAAAACCTGGAATTACAGAAGCAATTGAGTTAAGGATGGTGAGAGACTAAGAATTTTGAAAGGGATGTGTGAAGTGAATCGGATAATGGACATGTTCCATACTGTAGTTTTAAAATTGAAAAGAGGAGTTTAAAAAAAAAAATCCATGTGTTCAATAGTACACAAGAGCTGAAAAAAAGCTTGCTGCAATACTTGTAGCTGGACCCTGAAATACTAAGAAATGGATTCATACTTCTATTTTTGTGTGTGTAAAGTGTTCATTAACTGAATCAATAGTGGTTTAAATTCTACACCACTTTTTCCACCAGAAAGGATATTACACTTCTTTTATGATGCCACATGTTAATTTACTGGAGAGTCTTCATCTGTATCACAAAGTTTTGTTACAGATGAGAGTCGGATCAATGGCTGCGCTTGAATACACCTCATCTAAAATAACTAATGGACTAAAGACGCCGAGCAAAGAAAGTGATGAAGTAGCGGCAGATATTGCAGTGGGCGGCCAAGGCACAAAATGTCTGAGGCGAAGATGAATCGCACTTGCTTTAATCTTGTTATCCCGACATTTCAGTGACACAGCTGCCGCTTTCTTCTTTCTGCCATCTCTACCTGCCCTCCTAACGATTACAGATTGACCATTCCCTCCCATCTTTGTTGTGCCGCAGGTGGAGTGGATATCAAAAAGCTTCCAACACACACATTCAGGCTCACACGTTCTCTAACCGTGTGTGTGTGTGTGTATGCACGTATCCCGCAGATATAATGCAGACACAGTAAAATAAATGGCTTTCATATGTTGCAGGCTTTCGACGACGAGACATCAATTTGGTTCTCTGCTAAACCAGAAGCCAGACTTTTGTACACAATCAAGACCTAACGGAAGCACACTTTAACATTTCTTAACATTAGTTTGTTTTAATGATAATGTGACTTATCAAAAAGTGCATATCATGCATTTTTTGTAGTACTTGTTGATCATAAAATCTAAATCTATAAATATAACAATGGGTGAGTGAAGACAATACTGTCTACAAGAAATGTCTTCTACTAAAATGAGTTATCATACGATAAAACGGTATTTAAACCCCATGGTTCAGTTTTATCACATTATTAAATCCATCCATTTTCTATAGCCGCTTATCCTCATTTGCGTCACAGGCCTGCTGGTGCCTATTCCAGCTGTCTATGAGCAGTATGCGGGGGACACCCTGATCTGGTTGCCAACCAATTGCAGGGCACATTGGGACGAACAACCATTCACGTACCCAATCACACCTCGGGACAATTTAGTGTCCAATTCCCCTGACATGCATGTTTTTGGAATGTGGGAGGAAGCCGGAGTGCCACAGGTGAATTTGAATGCTGGACCCTGAACCGTGAGGTGTACGTGCTCGCTACTGCTCCACCGAGCCGCCCGCTATGAAACCCATGGTGCAATAATCATGGGAAAGCTCACTGCCATTAATATTAGATCTAGTTTTGTTTTTGTTCTTTTTTTTTTTTTTCCACATTTCGGTTGATCATTGGCTGACTAGTCTACACAGTGTATTTCTTGTGAAGTGGTCACGTGATCATCTGGGTTACACAGCTAATCATATATACCTTTTACATTTTTGTAACCCAAAAAACAATTTTTTGACCACAGCAGTTTGTTATTTTATGCTGAGATAGGACCATGATCACATTGAGGCACTTTTAATAATACATCACAAGTACCTTTACATCTCTAATTTACATATTTTTAATATGTTGGGAAACGTGTTGCTGAATACCACTTTCTACCCAAAAGGTGTAAAACTTTACATGAAAGAAGGTGTAAAAAAACTTCCTTTTTTTCCTTTTTCTTTTTTTTCCTTTACAACCTGTTGGTGAATGAGGCCCGTTGCCCCTAAATCAATATCCACTTCTCTTTCTGAATTTTGATGCTGCTCTGTGAAAATGGGGAAATGGATTTTACCCGCAGGACACAAGCTGTGGGCATCAAAAACCCACGTGACCTATATACCATTTGGTTTCATGCGAAATCGAATTGACTTAGGTTTTAGATGTGCTTGTTTTTATGGTTCTGGTGACACATCTCATCAAATACAAAGAAATGTTTGGCTGATTCCGAAGATAAAGCAGAAATGAAATGGAGCAAGACAAGTCAAGATGTAAAAGGATCCCCCATTGAGCTCAACAGGAGACCGACAGTTGTCTGAATTGATTGGATTGGCTTCTCTTAAAATGCAACCATTGCTGCCTTCTCACTTAGATGAGATCGTATTCTCATCGGTAGGTATTGTTTCAGAATTTCCTTTGAGAGTGTAGGGCACCATTCATCCAGTCACTCTGCCCTCAAGTGGCTTGAAGTTTTTTCAAGTTTACTCCTCAAAGTTTCATTTTCTCTTGATTCCTTTTAATGTTGCTTTTCTTTAATATTTGATTGGATTTGTTGACCCACTTAAATATGTTGAATGTTTGTTATGCATTCTCTTTTATACCAGTTGAGTGACTTCTTAGTTCACGACTGAATGAGGATCATGCCCAATCTCTTAACAAATGTACCGGTATGCCAAAAACATGCATGGTAGATATATTGAACACTCAAGCTTGTCCTTAGACATGATTGTAAATATGAATCGCTGGTCATCTTTTTGTGCGCCGTGATTGGCTGACAACCATGGTGTATCACGCCAACTGAAGACGTCTGGGATAGGCTCCAGCACACCCCCGACCCTTGTGAGGATAAACAGTTAAGATAATGAATGGATGATCCAACATTTCAAAACATATGCTTGGGTTATTTGAAGACTTTAAAAATTCTGTAGTTGTTATTGTGAGTGGGACTATTGTGTTTGCTCCATGTGAGATCATACCCTGCCTTCTTTCCTAATTCAGTCGTGATATGCTACAGTTCACTTGAAACCATAATGATGACAGCTTGTATAAAAAGATGTATGAATGGATGAATGATTCAATTCAGATGTTTGTGAACCCGATAAGATAGAATCGTAGTGCTTTTCTTTCTGTTTTCTTTTCCCATCTTGACAAATTCAATGTCACTATATCAATCCTGTTGAGTAAATCATCAGTGCACAAGGAGAGAGAGACTTGAAATCTGACCCCAAAAAAAAAAAAGACATCTCCAATGAGTGGCACATCAATATAACAAAGCCTGATTCTGCCTGCCTGTCAATGACAAATTACTCCTGTGGGTCACTTGTGCACATGCTCATTAAATGCCCATTCACACAAACCTTGGCCTGTTGCCCTCCACCTCAAGAAAGTCTACTGAAGTTCCAAAAGATTCATGATGCAACCTTTGATCTCAGGGTCTGCCTGGCCTCTTCATTGGACTCTCTTAGTGTATAACCAAGGTTGTCCAGAGGCATCTTCTTTGTGTGAATTTACCAATTTAAGTAGCAGCCTATTTCATCTGTCTGTATCCCAGATCCGAGTAGAACCAACAAGAGAATGTTTGATAGAAGAAAATGCCAAATATTGTTTAATAGGTGAAAGAGTTCAGTAAAGAATGGCAAGGGGTAATGAGAAAGATTTGAATGGGTGTTAGATGGATAAAGGATAAGGACTAGCAGAGACTGTCTATTGATTTACATGTCTCTGGCATTGATCAAACCACCCTTTGTGAGGAATTTACCGCCTCGTCACAAAAGACACAATCATTATCTGAAACCCCAGCTGTCTCTTTGCCAATGATTGTAATGAAAAATAGTCAAGATTAAAGTCAGTGGGGTTCTTTTACATTTTGAGGGTTGTTTGGTTTACAGTAAGACAAGCTCAATACAAAGTAGGCATCTAGAATCGAAAAGCATCTCAATACCATGTAAACAAATCACACTGTTTTCATTTTCTTGTCAGCCTAACATTGCAGTACAACACATTTACATGATTGTAATCAAATACTGTACTGGGCACACGCACATTCAAACTGACATGAACACGCACACAAACAAATCAGTACGAATCAGCTTGATAACCAGTCTGATGTAGAGAACTACTGTGATTTTGCTTCTACTGGCTGACTGACATGCACATCTGTGGATATACGAACGGATGAATGGAGGTGACTCATAGCAGACTGTTGCTGATGGTTTGGGTACGCATTAGCTTGTATGCACCATGTGACACTGTCCACATGGCACAAATATGGATGGTTGAGGAGGGGACTGTTTTTGTCACGCTGATGGAGCTGATACTTAATAGAACATTCCCCTGATCATTGAACACTCACCTGCCATAACTCCTTTTCTTCAATTGTATGTTCAACAAGGTCTAGTGTTTCGTACAATGCATGCCTATTTCCCTTTTTGTGTATATTATGTATGCTAACATGTTGTATAAATATGTATGTAAATGTATGTATGTAGGTATGTAATCCCGCTGTTCAATACTTGTGGGTCTGCGTGGCAGACGAGCCTGCTCATTTTCGGGAAAAAAACATAATGCCATGTATTACTTGGTAGTTAATGCGTGCCCAGGCACTCTTGTGACCAACCTTATGTATACAGACAATCCAAAAGGTCAACTTTTGGCAATATGACCTCTCTAAAGCCTTATTGAAATGCTTTTCATAGTATGGCTTTTACCATGGTGCCTTATGGATTATAGGAAATGTTTCACTCAAATAAATGGATTCATGGCACAGCTGACAGGGTGATGCTTTAGGTCTTGTCTTAATTAGCCACAAAATAGGCAACGGCTGAGTGGCTGTGAAGAATTTGTGATAGGGATATCAAGTTCGCACCGTCACCGTGCTCTGTGTGTTTCTGTCAATTTAGCATTTCCCTTTTAGCCTTCTCCATTACACTGCATATGTTTCAGCCCACTCGCTTTCCATCAACTTCTTTTGTTTTACATCACAGGGACTCCCATGCAAGCCTGGCCACCCCAGTGTTTTAAATATCTGACACACATGACTGCCTGGTTGACTTTGATCCCCAGATTTCAGCATCAAGGGACCTTTCAGTTGTCGGCCTGGGGGGTGATGACAGGAATGTCTGTGTTTTCCCTCTCGGTGCATGAGAGGGACCAGTGGACCAAAGGCTACAAGATGCAATAAGCGGAGAGGGTGAGATGACAGAACTTGTGATCCAGTATTTTCCCCTCTGAGGTTTTGGGCTAGCCTCTGGATTCATGTGACAACAAGCATATCTAATGTCATCTTTGTTGCTTCTCGCCTGTCTGTGCTCTTCTCTTCTCCCTGAACTCTGAGCTCCACGATATTGATGTTCTCCATTATTTTTTTCATCCATTTTGAAGCAGGCCCAAGATTTAAAGAATCAATATCGGGCTGAAGGGGCAATGCTAAACAGGCTTTCAGCTTTTTTTTTTTTTTTTTAGAAGTAGAAGTAATGAGTGACATTAATGGTTACTAGTGTATGCTGCATCGTATTTGTCCCATTAGCCAGAGACCCAGGCAGGCACCATCTTCCTTGTCACAATCTGACATGCGAGTTCACATGTGAATTTTCATGTGATGAGTCACATAGCATGTGATGTTGACTGACAAATGCTTGCATGAAGATTGTGGATGAACCGAGTATTATAAGTGCTCTCTGTTATAATTGTTATCAAAGTGAATAATGTTTTTCTACTGTCACATTGAACACATTCCTTTCTTGCTGGATAGGCTCCAGCATGCCAGCAACTCTCATGAGGATAATCGGTCAAGATGAATTGATGGACGGACAGGCGGGAGGGTGGGCGCAAGGATAAAAGGAACATTTCACAAAATATGGGATCCAAGTTTCGCAACGAAATATAGAGTACGCGAGGGGTGGCCAAGTCCGGTCAACCATTGAGCCTTTTGTCTGTATCTCCCTTATACCACCAACACACCTGATTCAAATGATTAGCTCACCAGCATGCTTCGCACAATCCTCATAACGACGCTGCTCATTTGATTCAGGTGTGTTACTAGAAGGGAAACATAAAAAACAGGCTGGATTGTGGCACTCAAGGACTGGACTTTGCGGTAGTCTAACAATTGTGAGTTGTGTGTAATTAGCAAGTGAGGTGTCTGCCACTGATGCCAGAGGCTCCTGTATAAGACGGCAGTACCCAAAGACAAACATGAATCTGCACATTGGCAGAATATGTGCTGACCTGTGTAAAAAGAACCTGGATGATTTGAAAAAGCCTATCATATGACTCTCTAGGTTGCAGCAAGTGTACGTGTCCGGGAAAATCGAGTGTCGTCTCCCTAATTTAAACATCAATTGCACTGTCTGTTTTGTTCTCGTTTGTTCGGAAGTTCTATGATTGCTTTCCTGGTTGCGACAACAGCATCCATTGCCATGGTTGTAGTTAACGCAGCGATCCTCATCTGTGCTGGAGCATATTGATCTCTGTAATGTGGCAGGATATGAAGCTGATGGATTCTCTGTGGATCGAAGCGTTGCCAATCAGCCCATCCTGACGGGCTCCTGTTTCGACATGTTCACCTAATGATACCCAGCCAAGAACAATAAACGCACACTTAACGAGACAAGTGATCTTTCTGTCAAATAAACACTCGAGCTTTTACATTCATGCGATCTGACCCGAGTGTATGGATGTGTTAGGTGCCTATTCCTCTTGAGAGGAAGAATTAGTTACACTAATCAATGAGTTGCATGACGTTTAGTCGTAACACAAATAGGATGCATGCCCCCAACTACCTGAATGTAAAGCCTATAAAAATGTTAAAAGTGTTTTGATTGCAAGGCTTTCCACTGACATAACTTTTAACTCTGTTTACCTGGGGGTGTTCTGTAGAGCGATTCTACCAAAAGCTAGAACGCGCACGGGGTGCATCAAACAACTCACCTTCATGACTTAATGAACAGCTTAATCTTGCAATAATCATGCGCTTTTCCAGTTAAGTCTCCACATTAACTTAAGCCTCAGCCTTGTATTTCAATTAATGAAGAGTGGGTGGCTAGAGGTAGCTTAACAGGCCTGCTGCAGGCTTTGTAGCATTTAGACAGCTCATCTTGCTTCGAATCCTATGTAGTATTAGTCTCTCTGCAGGGATCCCGGCTGCCAGAGAGAAAGGCACTGTCAGCCCGTTCTTATCCACACTGCACAGTGCCAGGTGAGAGTGTCACGATGCACTGGCGCTCATAATGCTCATTAGTCGAGATTAGCCCCGGTTAGCCAAGCGGTTTCTCCCACTGAAGCCCTGTATGACCAGCTGTATGACCAGTTTGAAGAGGTAAAAGATGCCCTGTGTTCAACGTGCATATAATTAAGACAAACTCATCATGTGCTCCCCAAAACAACCCGCGTTACATGACACTAAAGGAAAGTGAAAGCTGTCAAAGGGAAGTGAGGTTGTGTCATTGACAGTAAGACGATTGAGGCATGGCATAGGAGTCTTCCCGTCTGCTTCATTTGTCAAATCCACACAAAAGTGATGGAGAGAGGAGCAGGGGAGAGGGGCGAGCACATGGACTTAAACCTTGCGGGGCAGCACATGGGCTTTAGATAAAATTCGACCAAGTGGGCTTCACGCTGACATTCAGTGGCAGCTCTTCCTGCTGACTCTAGCCTACAGAGATACGAGAAAAATCCGAACTGGTCTTCTAGATTTTAGTGAAAGCCTGTGTTTTCCGAAACACTTTAGAAGCCTCTCAGCATTTCTCAAAGCAATGAAAGAAACTTCAAAACCTGTGCTGAGTCAGCAGTCAGCTTACAACGAACCTTGGGATAGGTTGTGGACAGTTACTATCACAGACAGCTGTTCTCTTCTTTGCCTGTGTCCCGCATGTATAACTTTTGATGGGGGACACATTCTTTCAAATCAATGTGCGTCCCTCGGACTCATCCCTTTTTAACACCAAAATATTAATCATCGTCCATTTACTCCTTTATGTGACAAAACTTGACTGCTTACAAACAATTTTGAAGACTTCGTCCACCATGTTTATTTTGATCTCGCGGGCAAAATAACGTCAATCGGGTAAAAAAGAACACGGCTTTGTTTACATATGATGTTTACGCCATGAGTCTCACGGCATAAGATCAAGTAGATGACAACTAGATCGTTGTCACGACCATGCTCCTGGGAGTAACTTCAAAACAAAGATGTCTCAGTGCATTTCATTTCATACATTACTTGATAGCCCACGTTTTATTTTAAAGTAATGTCTGGCTTCCTTTACAACCAGCCGCATCGCCAGACAGATTTCATTAAGGCACATGCTACAGTACTGATCAGCAGTGCTGGGGTTTAAAATGTCACCAGTAAAAACAAATTCACTTCAGGATGCACATATGCCACATACCACTTAGTATAGTCACTCATTGCTACTGTAGTAACTCCACATAAACAATGCTCACATTGCTAATTAATATGGTCATGTATTCATGTGTAGCAAATAGCTGATATTACTTCAGTGAGTGCGCGAGTGAGTGGCGGTGGACGAGAACCACTGCAAGAAGTCAGTCTTTTTAACCGACAACAATGTATTGAAAATATTATTTTGAATTGCTTTAATGTGTAACTCCGAGATGGATATCAGAAAGTTATTCATCCGCAATAGGGACAGAGCAGCGAGGAATGTGTGAGGTAAAATCCTAGCTGGCTCGGCAACATAAGTCTGTTTTAAATTCATGCTAAGTTAGCTAACTTTAGTCCTTGTGTCAAGCCACACATATTACTTTGCTGTACGAGCTGTCAGGGGAATTTGGAGTGAGGTTCATCAGCATGAAACATAATGCAGCTTATGGTTTGTTGGCTCTGCGTGGATCATAATTTTGAGTAAGCTTGTTTTAGTTGACAGATAAAGCCTTTGGATCAGGGGTGTCATACATACGGCCCGTGGGCTGGTTCTGGCCCACAGATGGGTTGTATCTGGCCTATAAGATTATTTTGTTGAGTATAAAAATGTTCACTCTTTTAGTAATTTTAATAAATTAGCTTTTATTTCTGTACATATTTAAATGTCTAGTTTTCATAAGTTTTTTTAATGTTATTGTTTAAAGCGCAATGTTACATTTTGTGTGAAATGTGCTATGTGAATGAACCTGTGCTGCCTTGCCTTTGTAAAGGGGAGTTCCAATAGTTTTTTCAAGTGAAGATAGACAATGTGAGTGAAAAAGTGTCATCATCTGTATTGTTATAACAGCCTGTTGTTCTTCTGAACGCAACAAGCAAGAAGTAAATAAAAGAAAGCTCAGTGTCCGTACTCATGGGTGTGCATCTTTGGGTATGGTTACTCAAAATATATTTTAAATACTTTCTGAGTAGTGCTTCACTTGTGAAATATCCTGCATCTGTAAACCTTTCGCTTCATATTATTTTTTTAAAAGGAGTTTCTGTTCTCCATCAGCCCTTGATTTATCACTTAAGCAGCCCAGACAACATAATTGGCAATTTTTTCATTTGCCATTAGTTCAGCCTAGCAACGTGGCTATGCAAACGTGACGAGATACTTTAACATTTTTGAACTCATTTCTTAGAAATACATGGATGTGTGCTAGAGTGTTACATTTGTCTACATTTTAGTTGTAAAGTTTTATTATGAATCATGTAGTCCATTTCTTGTCATTTTGGTTTAGTGTATTGTTGTTGAAAACTTTTTTTGAAAAACATAAAAGCACATTGTAAGATTAGACTGTAGTTTTGTTTGCCAAAATGTTTGGCAGTCCACCAAATTGCTTAATGTAAAAATGCTACTGGCTCATGAAAGTTCTGTCTTGGCAGGCAGATTGCTGCTTGTCACACTTCACCGGTGACATTCAAAGGTTAAAAAAAAAAAAAAATTAAAAAAGATTAAATGATGGAATTTATTGTGGACCCTTTTCTTCAATTTTGCCAACTGCTGAAAGTAGGTTAAACGTGCTTGTGGAGTGCTTCTGTTACATTACATGCACTATATTGATATATCTCTAATCACATTCCCTTTTCTCTTCATCCTTATCTCTGGCCCGCCCCCTTTAATCATATTTTCTTGTTTCATGCAGGTGGAGCGAGAAATAGCCATTCTGAAGCTCATAGAACATCCACATGTTTTAAAGCTACACGACGTCTATGAAAATAAAAAGTACTTGTAAGTATCATATCATCATCACCATCAATTTTAGTCCTTGCTAATATACAATATTTGTATTGCACTTTACATCAAAGATTCACTGATGTTATATGCAAATGTTTTTTGATTACTCTAGAGTGTTTTTTCCCCCATAAATCTCAAATATGATTTTGTTGGCCCAAAGGAGTCGTTTTAATTGGCTTGCTATGATTTGAGGACGACAGTGTTAGCCTTGGAGGGGCCAACGCTCCATTAATATTGGCATGAGGCATTTAGTTTACTTGCTCATGCTTGGGGAATGCTAATAGGGAGAGAAAGTATGCATAATGTAAACAACATGACACACTCATCAGCCGCAGAACCATTTGCACTGGGATACATTAGCCATGGAAAGTGGCAGCTGTATTACACTCACTCACGCACCCAGACACGTTCATAAAGCTATTTGCTAACTTTGCCCGTGGTGAGTGACAAGCCCATCGGTCATTGGCGGCCGCCTCTTGATCCACGGAGGACAATTTGTCAACTGAATTCAATTAGTTCTGATCTTGAGTTTTACAGCTCAAATGGGATAAGGCACGCTTGCGCGACATGCTTTAAGATTTTAGAAGCAGCAGAATAAACACAAAATTTGGATTTGCTATGTAAGTGGATTATTTGAATCACATTTTGAAATATTTATCGTTGCCAGTTGGTCACAAGTAGCATGGCCCAGTGACTCAAATGCTCATACAACACTGTCAGTTTGTGCTTAAGGTGTCTTTATTGAAAACTATCAAGTGAAACATAAAGAGTGCAATGGTGCCCGCTGTCAAACAACTAAAGATGGATGGTTGGAAATGTGTTGATAGGTGGGAAGCAAATGGAACTTGAGTTGATATGCTGTCACATCAATAATCTATAAGGGAATGTTTCATTGCCGCAAGTGAATGATCACGTCATAATGCTGATATGCATGTTACCGCGAAGATGAATTGTAGCTATAACTGTGCTCAGCCAAAGGCGACATAATGCAGATGTAAATATGATAGAATATACAGTACTAGCTCAGCATTCTTCTTCAACTTTCATGTCAGTGCTGAAAAGATATCTGACTTCACATTAACAAAGATCCCAGTGGTACAAAAGGAACCAACATGCTAAATGCACTGACAGATCTACGTCTTAACATTTGTAAAATGTTATTTATATTGCCAGTAAATAACAATTTTGAGCAATGGTGTCAGTTTCATTAAAACAATACAGTCACTGTACACTGTGACATTGCAGTTCTAATATTCTATTGAAAAAAAAAAAGTCATGCTTTTTCTTAATCAAATTGTTCTCGTAAAAAAACGTTATTAACCGTGCAGTCTCGATTTTTAAATGGCAACATGCTAAAAGGGGAAAGCAAATAAAATATCCTCGTAATACAATCTATGCGCCCTCGCTTACCTGATCACAGTATTCATATTAATGTTGCATTTGCAGAATATGAATCAGGCCAGTGGTTCTCAATTATTTTTTCGTTACCTATTCCTTCCACAGGAGAAATTGCGTTTTCACCATCCCCAGCTATCATTTGTCTGTATAATTATTGTAAATACACTGCAGAGGAGATAATATTCCTCAAGCACTCTTTGACTGCTGCCTACTGTAGCGTATGTGCAATGACACTTTTTTACCAGTATGAAAAAAACAGGTTTCAAAAAAAGTCTCGAGCAGAAAATTCCACCTTTTTTGAAATTTCAAGTGTAAGCCATTTTTCCATTTCTGTTTACTAAAAAATGGCATCACAGTTGCTCAGGGCTCCTGAAAAATATGTGTCTCTCTTGCTTTCTGAGTTTGGTCACGTGATATTCACATGGTGAGCCACGACCGGTCATTACACGAGCTTTGAGCAAGTGTGATGTGATGTTCCCTCGATACTTTATAATTTTTCGTTGACATGTCATCTCGCGTTCCGGTCCGTATTTTGAACAACATCCAACATCTTGTATAGTCTTTTCCGGAAGAGAAAAACCTGTTGAAGCTGAAAGACAGACCGACTCCATGTTTCCTATAATGGTACATGCTTTTTTTTTTTCTCCTGTTGGTGTCCCATTACTTTTTCCATACAGTATATGGGGAGTAAGCAGAAGTGTGTAATTCACCTGCTGTCTGACATTCCGTTTGTGCTGTAGTGAAGATAAAGGGAGGTTGAGCACAGAATAAATGAGGGGAGGCCAGTTGAGAGCAGGACAGGGCACAACTGGCTATCGGCCCATGCTCTGTTTCATGCGGGCCTCAGCGGAGATTCATCTCCTCATGTCCCCTTGGAGCACGGGAGCATGGCCGGGCAGTCATGATGACAGACTGCCACCAACCCCATGTGGTCCACCAGAGTAGTGGCTAAAAAATACGATAGAAGAAAATATTCCGCGTTATAGTCTTCTCAAAAGTAATTCATACTCCTCTAAGCTCTACAGTTAACAATAACCACACAAAGGATTTCCCTCAAGTCTCCTTCACGCGATGAACTGAACCAGACTGTCATATTATAATCTCCTTGACGTCTAAGTGCAATGCTATTGTGTCATCCTTCTGATGCCTTCCACGGGAAGGGAATTTGCCAGACACCTCCACGTTTATGCGCACTCGGGGCAGTTTGAAGATTAAAAACATAAACAGATGAACTAAACAGTGTAATTTTAGTGACCTATGGGATAATATTTGATTGATTTTGGACAATTACATTGAATGATACACATTATGTCATCTCATAGAGCACTCTGGTGTGATGAGCTACACTGTATTTTTAATTAGGGTTGTTTCTTGGGAACTTGCATACCTCTATATGTTTACACTCTTATGCATGTTTTGTGTGCACTTTCTCTGTTTCCCACTGCTTGTCATTTCTTTTAGGTACCTTGTACTAGAACATGTGTCCGGTGGGGAACTCTTTGACTATTTGGTGAAGAAAGGCAGATTAACGCCTAAAGAGGCCAGAAAATTCTTCAGACAGATCATGTCTGCTTTGGATTTTTGCCACAGTCATTCCATATGGTAAGTGTTTGCTAATGAGCGATTGTTTGTCATTTCTGTTTGTTTTGAGCCAGAAGCAAATGAGTTTAACTTGTTTGTTACACATGCATGGCAGATTTCAGACATTTATTTGCTGAAAGTAATCTGGTCGCCACTAGCCCTCATTGGCTATATTGGCTGTTATTAGGTTTTCGTCTCCATCTGCTGTTTGTCTGTGTTTCCGGTTGTGGGGAATTTGCCAACAAATGTGTACAAATGTAAGTCGTTTTTTTTTTCACGTTTCAGCCAGGCTCGGCGATCGCGTTGGGCACCCTGTGCCTTTGCCCATGGGCCCCATGACAGACTTTTGCACGGGTCGCTGAGAGGGCTTCCTCCGGGGCTGGTTTCAGCCACCACATTTGGGGGTCGATTTAGAATTGCAAAACTGAAAGACCAGAGAACTTTTCTCCACACATCGGTGAAATAATTTGTATGGGCGTAAATTACAGCTCAGCACACACATAGTAAATGAATAACTCTTCTTAAATGGCATATGAATTAAAATGCACATAGGGACTGTGTCAGGGTGATATATTGCACCTACTGCAGTGAGAGACAGAGTCTGTCTCGCTCAGTACTCATCCCTTCTCCTTTCAAGCAGGGAAGAGTAAAATGACCCAGGTGGGGTGATCATTACTCTTTTTTTTTATAGGCATTACAAGTTGCTTTAAAAATGTGGATTTCCAAGCATCCATTCATCCATCCATTTTCTATAGATGCTTATCTTCACTAGGGCAACTGGCTTGCTGATGCCTGTCACAGCTGTGTCCAGGCAGTAGGCGGGGGATACCATTTACTGGTTGCCAGACAATTGCTGGATTTCCTTTGCAGCCATTCCAGCCTTGTTTAAGACAGAGGATATTCTAAGAGACACAATATATATCTCATTTTACTCTGCCACTATAGCTACTGTATGTGGTTGAATACGTTGTTAATTTTTGTTGAAGTACATTTGATTTAAGTCCTAAAACTATACATCCATTTATCAGTGATAGTTTCTGGTGAAATAGATTGTCATAAAAAATAAATACATTACTAATAAATAAATAAAATTATTTTCTTTACAGGGCTCTATGCATTTACAGTAAATATGGATTAAGCCAACACGTAAATTATAATGTTCTGCGTCATGCATTTCCTTTCTTGCTTCCTGTTGAGAGAGGGACAGTTTCATTTTTCAAGTGAGGATGCAGTTGAATTGAGTTGAATTTACATTTGATTATATGCAGGTGACATATTTGATATTCTTTGCATACATCATTCATCGTGAAAGAGGTTACATTCTGGCTGGTAGTATTTAATAATTAAAGCTATGCGGGAGCTGTTATATACAGCAAAGCCACTATAGAATGGTTTACCTTTCAAGGTACATGTTACTTGTTTTGTGCAGGCAGGATAATTTTAGTCTGACAAAATAAGGCATTAAAAATTAAATCAAGATTTACTATAAAGTTTATGTGCTACTGCTCTGTCTTGCCTAAGGCATAGTAAAGTCCGACGTAAATAATTATTGCGGGTAATTATTCCAATTAGGGTAAAGCACCTGACATCCAGTGCATGCACACATACAGAGTTTTCTAGGGGAGATTCATGAAGAGATTTGCCGTTGTCTTCTTTTTTTCACTGACTGCTTGAATCTGTTCACTAGCACTCTTAGAAAAGGGATGCATTCTCCCTCTTTCTCCTCCCATCCTCAACCAGAGTCAAACACACTGGCGGAAGCATGTAGCCCTCCACACCTCACTCGCCATCTCTACTAATTTGATCCCAGTAAACCCTCAATAAAAAAAAGCGTTTCTGCAATCATGTCTTCCATTTCTTCTTGACTGCGCAGGAGACGTACGCAGACCATTAGAGCTGCTGCTGTTTCCGCGTGACTCACCATGCGGAGGGTGGGAGGTAGTGAGTGAACGCATGCAGTCTAACACACACACACAGATACACACACCTGTATTGAAAATACAGTTTGCTGCTATACAAAATGTGAATCCAAAAGATACACTAAATTGTTACTCCTCAAATGAAGTCAATGATTCATGCTCTGTGAAACATCTCTATATATGATAGATAAATATCAGAAAACAGCAGCTGTGGTAGATGCAGCAATCGCAAATGATAGCAACGTCTGGAAAAAGGAACAAGGAAAATATCAATTTACGCATGTGTGTGTGTGTGTGTGTGTGTGTATATATATATATATATATATATATATATATATATATATATATACAGTCAGCCCCCGGCTTACGAGCACCCTGATTTGCGAACAATTCGCCTTACGAGCGTGGAACAGGGAGATTTTTGTCCTCCGCTTACGAGCAAACCTCTCGCCTTGCGAGCATTCCGACAAACCAGCCATTGAGTATGTAGAAATGTTCTCGCCTAACTGCGTCAACATATTCAGCAGTTGCGTCATCTATAATTATTAACAGATACTAATCGCGGTAACGTGAACGCTATTGGTCTTACAACCTCACACTGACTGTCTCACTCACGGTGTCTAAATATATTACCATTTAAGTGTAGTGTTTGTACAGCTAAAGGGAAAAACAGCTGACATGAAATTAAATGTGCCGATTGCAGGACAAAGAATTGTCATTGGTTTAAATGTGTTTTTTTTTAATTAATTGTCAATACATTCCAACCGTTTAAAAAAAAGTGCGAATAATTATCAGTCAGTCAAGGAGACGCCAATATGCTATTGGTCGATTAAGGTCACCCGGTCTCACTCACGGAGATGCTATTGGCCGGCGTCACACGTCAATCACAGAAATGCCGATATGCTATTGGCCGAACGCCTTTATCTAGCTTGATGGGACAGGATGGAAGGAAGTAGAGAAAATGCGTGAAAAACGGAATGTTTTGAAGACTTTGCAAACTTTATCTGTTAGACATAGCTTCTAAAATTACTAGCAGCGGTAAAGGAAGAAATAAGAGGATGATGTTTTAGTATCTCCGTGATTTGCACCATGACTGAAAGAGTTACTGTAACACTGTAAGACCAATAGCCTATTTGCGTTGCCGAATTAACTCAAGACGTTGATCTCTGCACCCTGTTACGGGTGGTATTACAGTGCTATATAATGGTCGTTTGACAAAACTGCATGTCATGTTAGTCGACGACCTCCCGACATGCTTTGGGACAGCGCCATTGTTGCAATTCTGTGAGTTGAAACCAACGGTGAACTGACGCTCGAACAAGCCATATGTGTGGTGCCTAGTTAATACAACACACACAACCTCCCCTCCGCCTCCACCCAGCTCAATTCACGTCGGGAAAAACAGCTGACATGAAATTAAGTGTGCCGATTGCAGGACAAAAAATCGTCACAGGTTTAAATGTGTTTTAATCAACAAGATGTCAATACATTCCAACCGTTTAAAAAAAAAGTGCGAATAATTATCAGTCAGTCAAGGAGACGCCAATATGCTATTGGTCGATTAAGGTCACCCGGTCTCACTCACGGAGATGCTATTGGCCGGCGTCACACGTCAATCACAGAAGTGCCGATATGCTATTGGCCGAACGCCTTTATCTAGCTTGATGGCACAGCTGGTTGGGATGGAAGGAAGTAGAGAAAACCCTGACTGAAAAAGTTACTGTGACACTGTAAGACCAATAGCATATCTGACTACCGTATTGACTTCGAGCAATCATCTCTGCTCATCTCTGCTTATCTCAGCACAAGTCACGTCTTTCCAAAGGTAAAAGTCATTTTTCCTTTGTATTTGTCACTTAATATTAATATATGTATACAGCGTGATGATTTTACCTAAGGCTTCTGCGCGCGTTGCACGCATTCACGAATTAACATGGGTTTGGATTGCCCGCTATACGAGCAATTCGAGATACGAGCGTAGCCGCTGAACGGATTAAGTTCGTAACCCGGGGGCCCACTGTATATATATATATATATATATATATATATATATATATATATATATATATATATATATATATATATATATATATACATACACACACACACACACACGCACGCACATACTGTATATATACTGTATATATAAAGATCCTGGTTGTCGAAATGGTCTCACAGTTACTCTGCATCAACTTCCTGTGACAACCCCAGAACACAATGATTGTGTTCCTATACGAGGAGGAAGGCTATATTGTATTGATTTTTTTTTCTTCTTCCCGTTGCACTGCTGTGAGGAGGCTATGTCAATCAGTCCGAGGTCAAATGAATCAACACCTCGCGCTCCCCAGTCCCTATGTCCTCCCACACTGTCACCTGTTGCTCATGCAGCCTTTTCCTGGGCCATGTTATGCATTTTTATAATTCTGTGCCCCCAAACCATTTGGAGAAAAAGAAGGGAACTCAATGGCAGACTACCCAGTCCACAGCATTATCAAAGCTTTGTCATCCATTTTGTTTAGTAATGCCACGAGTGAATCAGTTAACAACCTGATATGTGTGAGTTAAATACAAATTGAGTACGTGTTGATGGGGATGCATGACTGTTACCCCGAAATGAGATGGAGTTGACTTGTACACTATATGTGACAGTTATTTACATGCATACTATGTTGTCAAGTTGCACTAAAGTCATACACAACCAACCATTGTCCATCATCACCATTCTATGAATGTCTCAGATCAATTCAGCCAGAAATGCAATCTCTATCTGATCTGGATCAAATTTGGTATGGCAATAATGTATTCATGATACATTTAAATAGAAATCAAATAGCACACTTTTCTTCTCATTTTTCATGAATTCCATTTTATTTTATTTATTTATCAGTAGGTGGCATGGAAACAGGAAAACGGAAAGCCATTGCCTCCTTCCCTACACACTCTATTTGGCACAGGCATGATTTTACATTCAAGACGGTCTGCATCTACGTCAACAGTGTTCAATAAGTTATATTACCCATTGTAAAACACCTCTCTATTAACCCACAATTTCAATAGTCATATTCTCTGGGATATTGATCACTGAGGTCTATTCCAACACTGACAGTTGGGATAAAGTTAAAACGTTGTATTGAACTATATGTGATTTTGCAAGTCTTCTAACCTTTAACCTTAGGGTAGTTAGTATTTCCAATAATTCATAATTCAACATTCATAATAGTGCCAGGTATGGCTTTTAGTGTTATCTTGAAATGTTCTGATTAAAAACGTATCACTGAATATGCGTGCGGCTCGGATTGCAATTTATGTGTGTGTGTGTGTGTGTGTGCGCGTGTGTATATATATATATATATATATATATATATATATATATATATATATATATATACACACACACACATACACACACTGATGTATAAGATATATTTGTATCATATAAGCTGCAATGGACTATAAGCCGCAGATAATAACATCAGATCTTTATGCAAAAAGATGGTATATGAAGTTTATAATTGTTTTTTTTTTTTTTAAATTTTGTGATACGAAATCTGAAATGTATTCGAACTTTTGACATGGGACTTCTGTCTGAATGGCCAGGTCGCCTTCATCTGATCATCATTCTGTGCTCAAAATGGCAGGGGCATAATGGAAAAATATAAAACAATAGCCAACGAGGGAAAGACAACTCAATTAAGTGAGAGTTTGTCTCTTTCTCTCTCCTGTGCTTGTTAGCTCAAATCGAGTGAGCTGATCGCTCGGAGCAAGCAAGAGAGATATTGTTCACACTGCACAAAATGCCATAACAAAAAAAATCTCCCCCCTTCCTCTTCTTAATTAACTCTTTAATTTTCACAGATCAAAAATATTCTGGCTCCTCTATGACAACCATTTCAACATTGCCAGATACTTCCATAAACATGCTAAGCGCACTGTGACATCACAATGTTCTCAGTGCAGATGCAGGACAGTTTTGGGCTGTTTAGCGTTCAAACACAGGCCGCATACAAGTTACATTTAATTGTATTGTGAACAACCTCACAAAAAAAAAAAAAAATCTGATTTTATCTGAATTGAGCATTAAGCCCTCCTGTGTGAACCTAGCCTAACTCCCAGGGGTTGACATATCCCTGTTTTTGAGCACGCATTTTAGGGAAAAATGGGCAAATGAATGCAACAAATGTTGCAAGACTATTGGTCATTTAAATGCACAGTGGGCAGATTTAAAGAATGCGGATGGCTGCATTTGGGCCACAGACCACAATATGCCTAGCCCTTATTTTTACCTTGTCTATTTATTTTATTTAAACGACTGATGTGATCACATAAGTACTGTGCAACGTAAATAACTCAGATTCGAAAGGGGCAAGCGAGCAAACTGCGTGATTTACCAATTTACACGAAATGCCGTTTGAAAGAGGCTATAGAGCGCCGCCAGTTTGATGCTAAGCCACCTGACAGCTAATCCCTCAGGATAAGAAACAAGCTGTACAACAGCTGATGCCATATTAGGTTAAATGTCTTTTGTGATGTTGCAATGTCCAAAGGCAAATGCGCACAGATGTTTTCCCTCTTCTATCATTAGTTTCGAGTGGTGAAAGACTACTTTGTAACATTCTGATAAATTACTATAAATTTCCCTCTCATTGCAAAAACTGAATATGTTGATTTTGAGAGATTTTCTGGAAGTCTACTTGGGTTTGGCTGGGTCTCATTTCTTGTAGCTGTCCGGGTTGGTAATTCTCAACTAGTGCTAGCCTAAGTCACAGACCTATTTGCATGTATGAGACTTTACAATACAGCATTTAGATAGAAAGGGGAAGTAATGACTCGTGTTCACAAAGTTAATTAAAGAAGATGAAACAATTGACTTAGTTCAAGCAAATATTAAAAAAAAGTTTTTTTCTGCCCTTTTCAACCATGCTCTAGATGTTCAAATTAACATTTATTGAGTTTCACCAACAGTTCAGCTCAATGAAACAGATTTATGACTGCACTCTCCATAAACTGAATGAGGAAGGACTTTGGCCACAGGGAGGAAAGAGAACTAACACTCTTCGATGAAAGTGGAATTCCAATGTCTCTCACATTAACTGTAGTATGTGCTCGTGTGTGTATGCATCAATCCATTTTCTATAGCCGCTTATCCTCACTCGGGTTGCTGGTTTGGTCATTCCTACCCCAACCGTCTTGGGACAGTAGGTATGGGACACCCTGGACTGGTTGCTGGCCAATCGCAGGGCACACAGAGACAAACAACCATTCACACTTACACTCATACCTAAGGACCATTTGGAGCGTCCAAAACATCTACCGTGCATGGTTTTGGAATGTGGGAGGAGACTGGAGTGCCTGGAGAAGACCCACGTGTGCACTGGGAGAACATGCAGACTTTTCATTAACCTCAAGTGAAAGATGGTGTATACCATCACACGAGACTTGCTTTTAAGTTAGTATGTTATTCTGTAGCATCCTCAAGGCCAAAATTACTTTATGCTGATCAAACCCTCTTCATACCAACTATATGATAACATATTTGTTAATTGGTGGCTTCCTCGTATCTCGTTTTTTTTTTCCTTAATTTTAAATACCTTCTGTATGTTAAAGGTTGTTTGCAACATTCACCTCTGCTATTGAGGCCATGTTAACATATGCATATTCTTTTAGGACTTTTACTCCTTTACCAGCTGCCCACCCCAAAACAGCAATGTCAAGTAGCACAATCGACTGTATTTTTTCCACTAGTCTCTTTAGAGAATGCTAATAGTGTATCCCCCGTGCTGTGTTTAGTGGTAATGAATGACAGCTAATGAACTCCGCCTCTATGGCGGCTCCCCTCAGTGCACTTTTTCTCAGCCAGTTTGCTGGTGGCTGTCTGCAAGATGAGAGGTAAGGGATTAATGGAGGAGAGGGAAGGGAAATGGTAGAAGAAAAGGGCACAGTAGGGGGCTGTCACACCATGTAGCATTTCATCGTAGAGGTGGGAGCCTCTGGTTTGTGCATGAGTTAGATGAAAGGAGGAGGTGATACAACAAGCAGGGGTCCTTGCGCTACAGGGGGAAGGTGCTGCGTTGCAAGAATGGCCGTGACCCTCAGGTGTTTGATCGACCAAAAGTGTCCCATCACCATACTTGGTTTGTAGAACAGACGCGAATTGTGTTCATGTCTCATTAACTTGTACAACCTTGTATCTTTGCTGTTACAGCCACAGGGATCTGAAGCCCGAGAACCTGTTGCTAGATGAAAAGAATAACATCAGGATAGCAGATTTTGGCATGGCCTCTCTTCAGGTTGGAGACAGTCTTTTGGAAACCAGCTGCGGGTGAGTACTTCAGAGAATATGCTCCCAGATGAAAATAAGAGTTGCAACCGCAAAGGCACAAGGTAACCACAGTTGTGTTGAGGTGTGCGTGTATTGTGCCGTCTGCTTGGTGCCATGTTGTCAGAGCCTCTGTTGTAGCTAGCTGAGTTCTTGAGGATGGACAGACGGTCTGTCTAGCTGAGTGTGCCATGGCTGTAGGCAGGGCCAGGGCCATGGCCACACATAACTGTCTCCTCGCATCAGCTGTGGGTTTTATGATGCGCGAGTCACGACCATGCCGGGCCCATCAATCCCAACGACTGCAATGAAGTAGAAAAGTCACTTTCAAACTGGGAGGACTGCACACAAGTTTTATTAAACCCCAACGTGTAGTGAGAGTAGTGCAGGCTCAGGATGATCCAAATTTAAAACCATTACACTAGTTTACTTTCACGTTAGACACATAAAGGAGTCAATAACTGAAACACAGGTAGATTGGATCCTGAGTGTAATGGAATACACATAGTCTATTGTGAAACATTTTTCAACCAAATCACCCGGCCTTTAAAAAGGTGTTTATTTATTGTTGATTTTGACCATTGTATTTGACTTTTTAATAGTGTTTATTTCGCTCTTACTAAAAGTTAAGCATTATTGATCTAAATAGAACTACCTTAATTCAGACTTTTTTTCTGATTATTTATTTTCAATACTTAAAAAAATCACTTCATACCAAACAACACGAAATACTTATACTGTGATAGATTTTTCAATAATATCACTTATCCTTACCTCCTTATTGTTGGAACACAAATCGCAGGAACGCCACAAAAACATACAAACACACAAGCAAACACAATAATAATAACAATAAAACAATAATGTCAAAGGGGGGGGGCTGTTAAATATTTTGCAGATGACAGCAATTTGGTCTTAAGACACATTTTTCCACAAAATTTCAGTCAAATCCTTTATTGGCATTAGAGTGTCCACTGAATATTCTGGTTGCAGTTTATGTAAGCTATATTTGCCTGGTGAGTAAGAACATTCCCTCATTGGCTACACCACCTGACACCAAGCATTCAGGCTCTTTGGCATGTACGCATGATTATCTCAAAAGACCACTTGAATAGGACCTGTCTGGAATAAAAGGAAATTAGCCAAAAGATCTACAATAATTAAAAAAAAAAAAAAAGCTGCAATGAAATGCCATGATCCAAAGAAATTCAATAAGAGATAAGAAGGCATTTATTGGTTTGAAAAGTAAATGTGTGTAAGAGTTATTTTCTACAAATGCAAACAGGAACCATGCTAGTGTATAAAATATACAGTGTATATATATATATATATATATATATATATATATATATATATATATATATATATATATATATATATATATATTCGAAAAAAAAATTCACAATAATAATGACATTGTGAACATGGTTTCTCTCATCTCAATTTCACTTTTTTTTTAACCCATTTACGTTTCAGTGTACCAAACACAATCCCTTGTATATACAAAGTTCGATGCCAGTGGGAATGCACGCATGCCGTGTCTTTGAGCACCATAATTGGGTCTATCTGTGGATGTTTTCTAGACGTTTTTGTTGATGGCCCATGCTCCCCTGTGTGTTTTATCTCCAAGTGTAGACATGACATGTTTTAATTAAACACATTTACAGTATCTAGCCTCCTGGTGCTTTTCACCAGCCTGGCACAAATGTATTACATTTGCCACTGGTTAGACATGATGATAGGTATGATATTGGGTCTTGTGTAGATTTGGGGGAGTCTCAAAGCACATGGATTATTCCACATATGTTGGATAAAAGGAAGCATTGGCATGTGAATATAATCTATATACAGTACTTGTATGTGCATGCATTTGTATGTCAGGTCATATTTTTTTTTTTTTTTTCGGAAATGTTAGGTTCAAGTAAAACTGCAAACACTTAAGTGCTCTATGAATGGATTACCATTACATTTAGTAATTATCTTTGATAATGATTTTTTTTTCATAAATGTGGCTTCAATGAGCCATTACTTTACTGTGGTGGAGGGGTTTGTGTGTTCCAATTTTCCTCGGAGCTAAGTTATCTGGGGCGTTACACGCCTGAAAGGTTCAGTCAAGTGGCTGAGGTCCTAGGTGAGGTCCCAGACTAAGGATGGTTCAGAGACTGCTTATGATGTGTACGATCAATGGAATCAAGTTTCCCTTGTGGATGTTAGTCAATTAATACTTCTGATTAGTTTACAGTATTCATTACATAATTAATAAATAATAATTTAATTGATAATTGACGTAATTAAGAATTTATCACAATTTACTTTTAGAGCTCCCAAATTGTGTCAAAATTAAAAATAAAAATATAAAAACAACTATTTTACCTGTAGCAGTAAGAGAAAAGTTGCACGAAAAACCTTAAACGTGAAATTATGTCAAATGGGGGTGTTTGTAACCCTTCTAAAATGTCTAATAATGCTTAAAACAACAACCCCCCCCCCCCCAAAAAAAAAACAAAACAAAACATCTAATTGGAGATTTTATTCAAGACGTTTCCAACTATGGCTTATATCTCTGTGGCAAACAGCATACACAGCAACACATGATCTCAGCCTCGTTTTACCTGCACTCATTTGCATAATGTACAAAGGCACTTGCAATCAGGAAGGCTGAATTTGTATGCGTACACATGTAAACTTCCCCATTGACGTGATGATGGCGGTGTTGTAATGGGCCGATATTTTGACAGCCAGAGGGAGTGGGAACGTCAGCTCTGCTATACATGAGTAAACACGCAAACAGGCCAGCTAATCGAAGCCATGTTTATACGCGCTACTTTCATTATTGCAATTAAATGAGACTGGAGGAAGTGAAAGCTAGGTAAAGCTGTTTTGTTTTTTCTCGTCTCTTTTGTTAAACTGATAAGTTATTCACGAGGTAAATGTTCATGTACAATCTAATGAGCCAATGCAAAAGCTGTAACAAAATGCTTCCTTTGACTTACTGTAGATGTGTGCAGTTCTGATGAACAGTCTCCTTATCATACGGTACTGTATTTTACTATTTGAGGGTAAAAACAATCATCAAAGATTTTTTTTAAAACAGTCCTTTTATTCACATTAAGATGCGCATATGTCTTATTGATCATTTATATAACGTGTGTATTGCTCGACCAAGTTTTAACATTCCAAGTGATTGGGCAGGCTCTCCACTCATTCATGGAGCAAACCCTGCAAGGTAGCACTATAAATCAGAACATTATATTGATGTGTCAATCTTGCAATTGGCTTTACTGTCAGCGCATCCAGCTGCTGTAAAGATTAGCGGCTCTGCTCACCATAGGCTTCAAGATGATGCCCTTGCTCGAGAGTGTAGGAGGACTTAGGATGGTCCAAACTTCCTGAAGCACATCTTGATCAATGTTCATTTAAGACATTTATTGCCTGTGCAAATAGTTCTTCTCCCTAGTTTTATGCGTGGGCCATTTTAGTGCGTCATGACTTTATAAAGCCGAGTCACGACGCTATATGCTTCCAGAGGCTCGGGTGGCTGGAAAATAATGAAATGTCTTAAAGTTTCATTTTTCTTTCTGACTTTCCACGAGTTTGGCAATTCATTCTTGGTGTTTCTGTCATCCCAACAGATCTCCACACTATGCATGTCCCGAGGTCATCAGGGTGAGTCAAACTCCTCACTGGGGATCTATTATCATTTTTTTTGCTTCTTACCAAGTGAACTGAGTGAATTTAAGAAGAAGCCTACTGCGTGATTGAAAAGTGACTTCTTGTTTTAAGCAACTTTATTGCTTTATTTGCAACATTTCACCTATTCTTTGAGTTGGTTAAAGGAATCACTTTGGAGGTGTATTATGTAAAGTTATGAAAAAGCTTCAAGCTTCAGGAGTTCCTCCTGAAATCAGTTGATTCGATTTGAGAGGTTGACGGTGTGTGTTGGGGAAATCCTTGCTTAATCTGCACTTTGAGCACCAACCCCACCCAAACAGATAAAAATGGCTCACAAAGAACAATAAGAAACAGGCCCTCGTACAGCCTCTACATGGCCCCCATATCGCTTATGCAAAAGGAAATACACGTCCCGCCTCATCTGATATACACGCCCACCTTATCTGAGGACACATTTTTTTACTTTAGCTTTCATTCCGGGGTTAGGGAGGAGAGAATTTATACTGAGTCAGCTAAATAAACCACAACTTTTCGTTTATCAGTTACAACGTTTTTTTTTAGAAAATGTTCAGGTGGTGAAAATGTGTCTTTAGAGCACACAGCTGGACAATCAAGTGTTGTAGTACATAATCCACTTGGAACTCTTGTTATGACTCGTGGTTTCCCTAGTTGAGCCATTTGTTAAGAGGGACAGGTTGTACTGTGTGTACTTACGTGACATGTTTTTTGTTTTGTTGGCAACTCCAGTTCATTTCAATGTCAGTAAAACCCCTTTTTTTGGCTTCTTTATTCACCCCGCCACTGACTCTCATCACAACGTTAGCTTTTTTCTTTTTTTTATCGTGGCGGTCGGCTTAAGAATAACATCATGAAGCAGCAGCCACATGGTGAGAGGTGGGGTTTCAGTGAACAAGCCATTTCACTTCCTTGTTAGAATTCCAACTGCTAAAAAATCTAATAATTCATAGGAAATTTAACTTACAATCTGCATGATTCCATTATTTGATATTCATGTATTTAACTGAGGAACTTCTAAAATGTCATTATATGCACCTTCTGAAAAAAAAACTCCAAGCTATGCCATTTCTTATACAAATGTCTTATGTGAACTATAGTTAAGAAATGAACTATACTCTAAGTACTTCAAAATGTGGAGTTACTTTTAAGTAGCCCTGTACATAGCCCCCAATTCAAAGATTTATGTGAATACAAAATCATGATAATGATAACAATTAAAAAAAGGTTTTCCACCATTAAGTAGAGTTATAACCCCAAAACCTTTTGTTTTTTTACTTTAAAGAGAGCGAGTTAATAAATAGATTTAAAAAAGTGAATAAATAAGAAAAATGTGGCCTCTCAAGTGTGTACATTTTGTAACTGTGATTAGCTGTGTTCAAAATCAACCTGTCACAGGTAAGACTAAATCTTAAATGTAGCACATTAGACCAGAGCAGAGATAATTAATGATTTTTAATGTCTCTCTTCCAATCTTTCGCAATCCACTGATAACACAACGGGGAAACTCACACTGCAATGGAATTTAAGAAAGACCATGTTGAAACACATACAGTCAGGTCAAGAAGCCTGTGAGGATTACCAAGGAAAATGAGAAGGCAGGGAGGTAAATGGCAATCACAGTCAAAAAACAGGATTAATCCAAGGAGAAGCAGGAGAACATTCTGGCAAACAATGAGTGAGCAGGAGGGATATAAATACTGCTCACTGCTGATTTTAAGCACTTGTGGACCCAGGTGAACAGAGTGGTGGGCGTGGCTGAATAGCAGAGTGCTGTAGTGAGAGGTAAATCTGAAAACACTGAAAGCACACAAATAAAAAAATTGAGCTCATATGTGACTAATAACATTTAAAGTAATCATAAATGAAAGTCAACATGCATCAAACACTGATTTAAGTGCCTCTGATTAACCCCCAATAATTTTAAAAGATGTTGATTTTTTTTGTTTTTGCTTCTGAGTGAAAATCTAAAAACACTTGCTGATATTTCAAACTGTTCATATTACAAAGTAATAAGAATAATAGCCCTAAAGCATGATGTGCAAACCATCATGCTTCTTTTTTCTGTGATAAGTCATGTTTGCACCAAGTGCATAGTGCCTGCAACTTTCAGTCCAGCCTTGTCCCTTTGTGTTTGGTTTATTTTCCATTCACAGGGAGTTTATAGTCCCTAGTTGTTTATTATTACTCCATTTGCCCAACAACAACAACAACAACAACAACAATAATAATAATAATAATAATAATAATAATAATAATAATAATAATAATACCATATTTTAACTGAATTGTTCAGACAATAGTCCGCATTAATTATGTATAATATTAATAACGGAAAAAAAGGATTCGCAAAAAAATATTCAACATATATTCAACTGAATACAACACAGACAATATAGTTCATGTTTAAACTGATTAATGTTTATTGTTTTTCTGCAAATATTCAATTGTTTTGAACTTGATTCCCACAACATCTTCCAATGAAGTTGGGACAGAGGCATGTTAACCACTATGTCATATCGCCTTTCCTGACAACACTCAATATGCGTTTGAGAACTAAGGACACCAACTGTCGAAGCTTAGTAGGTGGAATGATTTTCACATTTCTGTTTGGTGTACAATTTGATCTATTCAAAAGTCCGGGGTCTCTGTTGTCGTATTTTGCGCTTGATAATTTGCTACACATTCTAAATGGCAGACAGGTCTGGACTGCAGGCATGCCTGTCCAGTACCCACACTCTTTTACTAAGATGCCCCACTGTTGTAACGCGTGCATAATGTGGCTTGAAAATGTGGCCAGAAAATACATTGATTGGATGGCAGCATGTGTTGCTCGAAAACCTCTATATCTTTCAACATTGATGATGCCATCACAGATGTGCAAGTTGCCCATGCCATGGGCGCTAAAACAACCCCGTACCATCACAGATGCTGACTTTTGAACTTAGCGCTGTTAATAATGTTTTGTAATAATGTTTTGGCAAGTCTGGAATGTCCCAAAGAGATATTCTTTGAGGATTCATCATCTGTGCTAGTCATTAGTCGCCCCTGTCCCATTTTTTTAACTTGTTAGAAGCATCCATTATCAAATTTGTAAGTATTTGCACAAAACAGTACATTTTCTTTTTAAACAATAAATGTCTTGCTCCCCCAAGACCACATTTTCATTGAATAAAGGAAGAAAGAAGGCCCTGCCTCAGTAGTGAATAGCATCATGACATTCACACTTCTACTCAGCAATGATAACCCTGCTAGAAATCTGTCGGTGCCACTATGCAGTAAAACTAGCTTACTGTCTCAAAAAAATATATCTTATTTTTTCCTTCCTGAAAAGTAATACGAGGTTTGCGTTTTGATGTCAAAGACATGCTTTCAGCAGTACACACACCAAGAGCTTGCCCATTCAAAATAAACTCGACTTTTAGGAGTTGTGGATCATGCATAGCTATTGCAACAAATTGCCGGAGTAAAAAGGCAGAGCTATAAATGTGAATAATCTCTCCCCTTTTATATTGTTTTGCTTCTCTTTGCTGTACATCATCTACTCTTTTACAAGGCTTCCTCTCCAAGCCTCTGTCTTGTTTTACTAATGCAAACGTTAACACTCTCATCCTCAGGGAGAGAAGTATGATGGGAGGAAAGCGGACGTCTGGAGCTGTGGGGTCATTCTTTTTGCCCTATTGGTGGTGAGTGCATCAACTTATTCTAGGTGCAGCATTTTGGACGGTGTAACAGTTGTAGTACTCTTTACTCACAATCTTATCTCCCACCAGAAGAATGTATATTGTCAATTGACTTTTTGGTGAATGTCAATTGAGTACACAGTTGTAGAGACTTTTTTTTTTTTGCAATACTGTGGAAGAATGTTGAATCCATCCCAGAATTGTTCCTACTCTTCCTAGCCTGCCTTAGTCAATCACCCACAGTGAGAGGGGCAATTTTTCTGAACCGGGGTGACTATGGCTAGGATTACAGTTTTGTAAAATATTTGCTTGTGCGGCTATGCACATTTCCGAATAAATACTACTTTTATGTGACCTGTGTTTGAAAACTAACTAGCCCAAAATTGTCCCACATCTGCATTGAGGACACGCGAGGTCACACGCGGGCATGCTTAACATTAGTCAAAAGGCTCAATCTTGTGTGTCTGCCTTGAATGTGATCAAATTGGTTTGAGTTAAAGCGACATTCCTGAGACACCCTCAAGCTAATTTTGAATTTATCCAATTCAGGATGCATAACAATGCCTTTTCGTCTAGCTTTATTATTTATGTGCTTTACCAACATGTAGCCCCACAAATTTGTTTCATCAATAGCTGTGCTTTGGTTCCTGCACACTCGTTCTGCTTGAATAATTAATACAGTTGAACTGCAAGAGGAGAGCTCAAAATGAACACCATTGCCAATGGAGTGACTCTGGCCATCCTTGTCCTTTACATTTTTCACCTTTAAGCATGCATATGTTTGCATAAGTGTACCTACCCCCTTGCATTGAATGAATCTTATAGAACCAAACATTATCTTAACAAAACAAGTTTCTGCCCATGCCTTGCTGACTTATTTTTATCCCTTTTGGCTGGCACATTGAAAAATTTGTATGAATCCATGAAGCACGCTTTCAGCTCAGATTGTTGCTTACACAAGCACGGCCTTATTATGTTGCTCTGTCACTCCACATATTGCCATGTTTCTATTGATTTCCCTCACTTTTCACCCCCCCCCCCCCCCCCCCCCCACATCTCTGCGACAATAAAAGTAAAAGTGAATCTGAAATCTCATTCCCCTGCGGTGCTTGCCGTTCATAACACAGCCACATCTGTGAGATGTCAGCCCAGACTGATGAATGACTCTGATAATGCTTAATGAACAAGGTACATAGATACCGAATTGGGCTAATTATCCCAAATGCCCTTGTTTTTATGTTGATGCTGATTATTATTTATTTTTGTGTCATTGCTAAAAACAGTCTGCTCCCACTTGGGAATTTAGAGGTTGAGAGAAAGTGAAGAGAGATTTCTTTCCATTAAATCGAGTGAGAGTAGCTTCTTTCCGTTTTATTTCCAGGGAGCGCTGCCATTTGATGATGACAACCTGAGGAATCTGCTGGAAAAAGTGAAGTTAGGAGTATTTCACATGCCCCACTTCATCCCTCCAGACTGTCAGAACCTCCTGCGGGGCATGATAGAAGTGGATGCCTCCAAAAGACTAACGGTCAGTGAAGTGAAGAGACCGTGCTGCTTGAGCATCTCTGCTTTGAGCTACTGTTTACTCGTCAGCCAATAGCATGTTTATATATAAACAATATTAGCGCACATAGCAGGAAAACTTCTGGACATTCTCTTCTCTTACTGATGCACTTTGTGAGGTCCTTTTGTCCAATGACAATGTTATAAAAACAGAAATATACATAAAATCATTATAACAGTTTTTTTTTTTTTTTTTTTAACTAAACTACCCGTCACAACATTGTGGGTTCATTAGAAGTCCATATTTCTTTCAGGTCTCATCACATATTTGTGCAGCTCATCGTCAGGCAGAGTTCACAGACTCACTGACGGACCGCTTAGAAAAATGAAAAAAAAAAAAAAAAAAAAGCCAAAACAATCCTAAATTGATGTTGATACTAATGATGACATAATTAATTTTGCAATTGAGTCCCTGCTCTATACAAGCTTAAAAATGCAAAGTAGGTCCATTCCAGAAATATTTTTTTCCCCACATCGAGACACTTTGAATTGTCAGTGGATTTAGTAGACGTCATAAAATTTTATTGATTGTGGATGTGTAAAATGTGTCAAAGTTGAATTCTAGGTAAGATGTTAATTTTAATGTTAAATGAACCACAAAATGATACTTGCATCACTTTATCCACCAGAAAGTCAAACGTACTTTTTGGGAAAGTCAGACTACCACTTAAAATATGCATCACTGGTTCTCAACAAGACTAATGTTATGGTGGCTCCCTGAACCTCGCTTTCCAATAAGAATGCAACAAAAATATACATCATTTTAGGTGCTGATTAGGATTTCAGGTGAGCTGGAGCCAATCCGAGATGACACTGAAGCTTGAATGAGGTGACTGGAAATTGAAACTGGGAACAAGAAAAACAAACAAAAGAAAAAGCAGGTGCTCACTTTCAATGATTGATAGCTACAATTGAAGCACACCAAAGCAAATATTCACCCACACATTTGAGTGGAGATGCATTTAATAACCACTCACACAGTAGGACATCTCAAATATCAAAAAGAAACACTAATACAATGCGCCAAGCAGCAATGATTAGTCCGTGAGCACATTGCAGGGGGTAAGTGGAAACATTCCGTGATTTATTTGACAAACCAAAATCAGAACAATTGAATGTCAACTTTACTTGCAGGGGCACACCAAGCAAAACAAGTTGAATCATGGTGAGCGCATTGACCAGTTGAGAACTCTTAAAATCGTATCCAATTTAGCGTTAGCTCAAGCAATAACACAACCACCGGTCAACAGATCAGTAAGCAGTTTTTTTTATTTTTCATAAATCTTTCTGGATGTGATTGTCACATATTTCATTTCAGCAAACCTTTCGTGTCCAAGTTTTTATTTAGAAAATCTGGCCACCCTTAGGCCTGAAGGTTCATTGTACAGTCTTAAATATTTGCTTGAAATCTTGGTGGCGAAATCTGCAACAATGTCAGTGGGTTTATTATTTAATATTAAAATATACAATCATTTTTGATTATTCGTTTGAAGCTGTGCATTAAATTGGACATTGTTGGATCTTATCTGAAAAAAAACATTCCTGTGATAAAGCCATTCCTGGGAAGGGATTGAAAACAGCCTATTTTAGAATTTGACGAAGAGCAACAGATCAGAGTTGTGCAGCAAAGGTGCTGATATCCTGTGCTGCCAAGTCTTCCACTCAGTTTGTCTTTTTGATTCCTCTTTCCTTCCAAAAATATTTGCTCATCCCACATTCTGTTTGAGTTCTTGATCAAGAGAATTCAGTGAGAGTGAATGTGAATTCAGTCAAGGATTGCTGTTTTTATTTACTCTTCCAACACTACACCGCTGCTCACTTTGGAATGCTTGACCATTTTTGCACAGCGACTGGTCACTTTGGAAAGGTGATTGGACGGTGTGAGGGGAAAGAGTCACTCAGAGGTATATACCTATATACATATATACAGTATAAAAGTTCAAGTTGACCCGCATTGATGATAGCATAGCAGATCAGACCAATATCTTCCTTCCAACTACAAGTTATTATTTTTGCTAAAATTCAGAAAATGTTGTTACAGTATCTTCTACCAAGCATTTGAGTAACAGCTCTCAAAAATATATTCATACCATAATGAATCCGTTTGATAATCAACTGCCTAACTGCGCACAACTGCACATTTCTGTGATTTTTGTGCTGTGATGAAGCATATTATTGCAAACACAGAATCACCTCTCTGTATGTGCTGTTTGAAGTGTGATGTCCTCGCTACAGCTGAGCAGTCTCCTTCTGAAGCAGGCAGCAGGCAGAAAAAGAACAGCCTCCCAATGTTCTTTGGACACTTTTCAGATTTACTTTGTAGACAACTCTGACCACGTGTATTTTACGGACTTGGAGTGTATTTATTAACAGTATATTTGCTGCCCAGTTGTCCGTGTTTGCGCTACTGGCAATTTCTAGATATTTTGGTGCTTCATTATGTTTTTGGTATAAGCAATCTAAATTCATCACTCTGTCTGAATCAGGATTTTAATATGATGAGAAGGATATTTTAACTAGCTTTGGATATTCTCCAGAAAGTCAGCATAGCATAACTATACAAAATGCTGTTGTGGGTTAGGGTACGAGAGTAATATCTACTCTTTTGATTCATGTTCATGGAGATTATTTACACTAAATTGCAACACTGCAAGGGGTAAATATTATTCAGGCAACCTTGTTTGCATGTGCTCACGTGAGTCAGCGCCATTGTGTCAAGATAGCGTGCAGAGTCTCTGTGTTGCTCCCCGTCGTGTTTAAAACTTTACACTGGATGTTATTTAAATGCTATGCTCATCTTTCTCAAACAATATCTCTGTAGAGAGGACATATGCGGGTGGTTTGGAGATGAACAGACTTTACGACCCTGCACAGTGCAGGAAAGCTGCTAAATACATATTTTGCACTACATGATATTTTGCATGATCTTTCTCATATGTATATAGTTTCTTCTCTCAATCTATTCCATAATATGCTTAGAATGTAAGTCTATTCATTTATTGGTGGTTCATTATTACTGCCCTTATTGATCTATTACTGTTTTTTTGTATTGTTTTTGTTTTATTGCCGACCTTATTATTTGCTCGATTATGGAATATAGTCTGCTCGGGAATTGAACAGCATAAGAATTTCATTGTGTGGATATAAAACACTTGAATTAGAGCGGTACACCTTGAACCCTTGTGATAAATGGAATCAATTGGATACAAACATTTACCGGTGTCAGAATTTTATGTTGACAATCACGTACAGTATGTGCTTCTGTGTTAAGATGACCTTAATCTCCCATCATTGATGAGCAGCTTTGGTTCACACCTTCATTTATTTTGCTCAGTACAAGTAGGCTAAAACATGTGCCAGTATGTTGACTTCCACAACTTTCCTGACGAATGACCTTTTTTCATACACTTTGACTACAATTTCAAATTTGCGCTGTAGGTACAGAAAACTGGAGACCTTAAAAAGCGTCACTTACCTTCAACAAAATGGTCAGAACATACTTTAGTGCATAGGTCTCAAACTGCAGTTCTTGAAGGCTGCAATCCTGCATGTTTTCGATTCTTCTTTCTCAAGCACGCCTGATTCAAAGGATCACCTCGTCAGCAAGCTCTGCAGGATCTTGAAAATGATCTTAATCATTTGAATCAGGTGTGTTTGAGAGGGAAGAATCAAAAACATGCAGGATTGTGGCCCTTGAGTAATGGAGTTTGAGACCTATGCTTTTCGTGTATTTCTTTGTTCCGTCACATTTGTGGTTTCTAACAAGAGGTACTTCAAAGGAGCTTCTTTTCACCTTCTTGTTCCCTCTATTGCTGTTCCCATGAATGGCACATGTGTGTACAATTGTGAAGTAGTGAGTGGGAGGAAAAAACATTGTAATTGTATAAATTAAAGTAACGTTATCGAAACACACACTCAGCTGTTATATGTATTCACTGTCCCACAAAGGTTTGTTGGACCCAGAAAATGCTCACTGGATTGAGCGTCATGTTTCAGTGAAATCATATGAATGCTGTCTTCATGACCTATAAACGAGTCACAAAAAATGATGCCTTTTAAAGGTTTATGATGTGGTGGTAAAATCAGAAACATAAAAAGCGCCACTTATTTTGTATGCTATATTAACACAGTTTTATTTTTGGTTGTCGGTGCAAGACAAGGACAGGACACCTTGAAGAATTTCAGTTATATTAGCCAGTCCTCTACAAAGTGCTGCGCACAAGCCGAGCCGGTAGGCAAGAATATGCTACCTGTCCCCTCTCCCTCCCCACCTCTCTCGTGCAGGAGATGTCCAAACAGCTTCGGGGATGCGTTGTGACCTGGCAGAAAGTCAAATAGCCCAACTCGATGAAGTGTTCTTGCTCTTCTGTTAGTGCCCAAGCAGCGCAGAGAAGAATTAGGAATGACAACTCAAAGGACGATGTTGACGTTTGTAGTAGAATCAGACTGGCAGGGCATAGCGAGCAAAACTACTGCTGTGCACCATGCTCACCTCACGGCACACTAATGCCGAAACCAGTGTAATTAAAAATATCAATCAGCAAATAGGCGGGGATACCCTTGCTCTGCCTCCCCCAGAATTATAATAGTCAATACATTTTTGTATTAAACGTGTACTTTCGCTTTTTTGGGAACAATCGTTTTCTGTTACATTTAGGCTTATTTATTAATGCACACTTAAGTATGCTAAAACACACATTTTCAAGTATTTCTCGGTGCCTGGTCTCACTCTCAGTTCTTCGTGTCAGGCCAATAATCCTTACTTCAAGATGTTTGTCACACCCAGTATAAAACTGACACATAAAACAAAAGAGAATCAAACAGTGTATATTTAAGATGCTGTCAAGGATACAATGTTAATTTTTCAGTCAGGACTTTCACTTTGCGAATAAAGAGAGAAAACCATGAATAAAAACGTCCACACACATAAGCAGACAGTTATCATCTGCCTCATGCATCAGCCCCCCACCCCTCAACATCTCTCCCACCCTCAACCACAGATACCTTGCTATTTTTTATGGCAAAATGGTAATACAATATCATTGAGAAAGCTCAACAAAGTGTAGTGATCCTCACACTAAACAAACGCTGGAATGAGGCTTTGTAGAATACATCCCTAAGAGGTGGTGCTCTTCTCATCTTCACTTTTTACACTCGGGCATCAGGCTAATCCCTCGCTAATCAACGGGCTAGGCTAGTTCATTATATCAATGAGCAGTTTATCATATGCATATTTCTTATGGGGCTAGGCAGTTCAGTGGATAGACTGGAAGCACTGAATAGAATAACCACACACTCATCAATGGTCTTTCTGTTTTTTTGTTTCAATTCTTAAATGTGATCGCTGCTTTCAAACCACTTATATGATCACACTCCTCGATGGTCTTTCTGTTTTTTTTCTTCTTAAATGTGATCGCTGCCCTCAAACCACTTATTATATGCTTGCTTTGCGTGTCCTTTTAAAAACCCATTAACTTCTCTTTGCCTTTCTGTCTAACATAGGGATCATCAAAGATATTTGTTTTGATGTTTCAGCAGAGGTTCCCCGCATCTCTTGTCAACCCTAATGTGTCTCACTTAGCCTCCAAAAATACATATCTGTTTAAGAAAGAGCGTATGCACTCATATGAACATTTTTTTAACTTCATTACTATTTAACTAAACATAGAGCAAAACATCCTTCGATCGTTAAGGTCTTGATTAGTGTGACATGTTTCCTTATTCTCCATGGCTGAATGTGTTAGATTCGAAAGGTTTTATGCAGGTTTGTACATGCAGTGATAGGGCGAACAAAATGTTAAGCAGTCAGCATTTATCTTTGAGCATTAGAACTACTATAACATTATAAACAAATCTGAATTAAACATTTGGAAGTTATTTTTTTCTCAATATCTTTGCAATCAAAAACATCCCAACTTAAAATGTCAGATGTTTTTAACATCCTAATAGGTATTTTAATTTCTTATGTACCTTGATTACATTTTACAATATTTTAGTTTTTGTATTACTACCCTAAGCTCCCACGAATGCATCAGAAATGAACAACATTAATTTCCTATTGGAATTTAATGAGATATTGTCAGTTGTGTCATCTGTTTGTCAGAAACATACGCTTCAGTCGAACACAAAGACTCTTTAAGAAGTACCTCTTTACACCGCAAATTTTATTTGCACTGCCACATATTGTTATTATTATTATCATTATTAAATTATTTATTTTAATATGGTGTTTATTAAATCCCATAGTAGCATAGCAAAAAACTGAATGGTTGGTTCACGTCACTTTTAATTGATTTGGATCCAAAAATGTGCCTGCTACTCCAGGAGTTTGCAAAACATCCCAAAGGTTCCCAGAGGCTTAATTTTATTTTTATTTCATTAGTTGCTTATTTTTGCAATAATATTCTAAAAATTCAGACGTCTCATGAAGTAGCGAATGGCATCGAAGCTAGTGATGTTGTTTCCGCTAAATTTTCTGCCAACTCTTAAGGAGGTCTCATCGGTCATTGATGACATTTAGCTGCTGGTCAGTTAATAATGACTGGGCAACACATTTTCACTCTCATTCCCTCATCGCCACCCAAGTCGAATCTCCAAACAGGACTACTAACACACACACCCTTCCCTTACAATTTCACTAGTGTAACCGAGGGTGCGCACTAAGTCCCAGATTCACTAAAGGAAACTAAATGAAAACAAAACAAACTAAGTGGCAGAGCAAAAAGTATATTATGTTGAGTGAGGACATTTTAAACAGGTGAACAAAAGTATTCTTGGTGCAAGACAAGTATTTTACTTTACCTTGTGTAGTATTCAGGGTGAAAACAGGTTGACTGAACTCCACCAGTCAAAATTTCTGGGCGTGTTTGCACTGGTATATCATTAGCACACTATCCTTTATGAATAGGTCGTTAATATGCGTCAAACCTCGGGTGCAAATGAAGTGCAATTAAAGGTGCTGTCACGACTGCAGTGTTTTCTTTGTGGATTGGCTTGACACAAATACTCACATTTGCCATTGAGGACATGAAGGACGCTGATACAGCATACCGCTTACATGGCCGGACATGCAGTCGTTTTTATGAGTACCTGCACTTTTTCTTTCTCTCGCTTGGCGTAATAATCATAATGTGGGTGTCTTTTTGATAGCTTGCCTGGTTGAAATAGCTTAGTCTTCAATGATCAACCACTGATTGGTTGCTAATCATTTCAGCGTTGCCGGGATAGATTTTTGACGACAAACGAGATGAGTGGTAAGAAAAATGAATGGATATTTTCTTTTCTGGCACTAATAGCTTCCCATTGATAGTGTTCACAGTGTGAAATTGTTTTCTTTCAATGGAAAATGTGGTGACTTTGAAAATAGAATGATTGAAGATTGGTTTAGGTACTGTAATAGCAGGCCTGCACACACTTTTAACAATATAGCTCAGAATGATTCTAACTGAACCAAATAAACATACAATGAAGCACACGTTTCAAGGCCAAGAAGTAGCACAATAGCATTCCTCCATTAAAATTGTCTGCAATTGGTGCTGTCACGTCCGCTGACAGAAGGATGAAATATTGCACTTCAAACCGTTCTCGTTCTGCCTGAATGTGATATTGCTTCTTAGCCTGAAGCCCTTCAATAAAAGTGGGAGAAAGGAGGTCACATTCTCGCTCGTATCCGACTGTCACAGCGTCTGTCGATATGTTGACCAAAGCGGTGGCCTCTGCGGAAGCCGACTTGAGTCACCTACCTCTCAGCTCTGCCATGGGACCGATATTACATGGAGGCAAAGCAGAGGTTGCTCCTCTGGGATCGTAAAATCATAAGGACGGTGATGGAGGGGCACAACCGAGAGAATGCCTGTGAATGAATGGCAATCATTAGAGCCGCTATACTCTATGTGGCCCCCGTGGTTCCTCTGCAGCAGCGACACAAACAAATGAAAGTCCCAGCAGATACATTGATCCTGCGGACAGTTGAAGCACAGCACAATCATTTGGGAAGACATCTGCCTTTGTCACCCTTTAACTGACATTTTCTCTCTGGTTCTGGAGGTCGGCCTGAATAAAAGACCCTGTTGATATTGCTGCATGGAAGCACATTAAAATTGTGATGAGGAAGAATGTGTGTGATCTGCAAAGAGAATGAAAACTAGAGATTCCCTTTAGACCTGCAGGGCTTGTTCGGGTCAGCAGTGTGTGTGAAGGAGATAATATTCTGTTTATAGCTCAGAGTTATCATCGCTCTCTCTCTCTCTCTCTCTCTCTCTCTCTCTCTCTCTCTCTCTCTTTGTCTGTCTCTCTTCAACATACCACCACATCCCCTCCCTTGTTTCCTTTATTTTTCATTCTTCCATTGGCGCTATTAATATTTGAGAGCCTCATTTTGTCCTTGTGCATTTCAATCATCTTTTATGTTCCCCAATCACATTTCTATTAGTACACTGAGCTTATTGAGGCCATACAGCATTCACCTCAATTCGATTTTCCTTCATATTTACCCAGCAGTCTGCCACTTGATTTTGTTTAGATGTGGGGAAAAAAAAGGAATGCGATTTAAATGTTACTTTAAAAGAAAACTATTGAGCATTGAGTTCTCATCTGCTGTCTCCCTCCTTTTCTGTTTTCCAGCTAGAACAGATCCAGAAGCACACATGGTACATGTAAGTATCCCCTTCTGTTTACTCCCTTCTTTGCTGGTGTCGGGGCTGTTTTCCTGAGAGTAGCCTTTACGTGATAAATGAGACACAAGGCATGTACAGCAGACTTCATTGGAGCAGGCCATGACTCCCCTCTTGGGGCTGTGGAGGTAAATTGGTGGTGCTTGAAAGAGGATACAGAGCAAATGCTGGCACCGGGGAGGGGAAGCAGCTGGTTGGTTGGAGGGAGTAGGGGACAGGTGTTGGCTCACTTTAATTTTCATAACACCTGGAGTGGGTTTTTCTTACCAAAATCACAGTGTTGTAACAGCGTAAGCTACCATCTATTTTGTTTGATGAAAGAAACACTCCTCAAGTTTTTAATCAAATTGCCATGCTGTGGAAGGGCAAGCAAAGATGAAAAATGGTCATTGGGTTGAGCGGCGTAGAAGACGGATGGATAGATAGGTTGTGAGTTATTATCTCTGTCAGAGAAAGTTCATGCAATCGCACAGTGACTCTTCAGTGAAACAACTGAAAGAAAAAGAAGATAAACACCAAATGCAAATCGTCAGTGGTGAGCACATAAATCTTTGCACAACATAGGACAACCTGTGTCTGACAATACTGTAAGCTGCATGTGGTGCTGAATGGAGCTCTCATTTAAACTACTGTTGATATAGATGCCTTTTTTAATTAAAAAAAAAAAAAAGTGCAATTATGATTTTTAAATTGCAATACAGTCAAATATTTACATTTTTCATTCATAGCATTCACAGTTTGGGTGGCATTATTGGGTGTTGCAGAGAGTTATGATTTGTTTACTGTTCATACAATACAGGCCAGTAGTTTCAACACACCTTTTCATTCATTGCATTTTCTTTTTTTTCCCATGGTCTTCTTCTATGAATGCATCAAAGTTATGAATGAACACAGGTGGGACAAAAAAGTGGAAATAACCAAAAACATGTTTTATATTCTAATTTCTTTAAAATAGCGCCTCTTTAGTCTGATCTTAGCATTCTTCTCATGAGCTTCAAGAGCTAAGGATTTTCACTTCATGGGTGCACCATCCATCCATTTTATTTAGCCATTTATATTTGCTAGGGTCACTGGCTTGCTGGTGCCTATCCCAGCCATCTTCGGGCAATAGGCGGAGGACACCATGAATTGGTTGCCAGCCAATCACAGGGCACACCAAGACAAACAACCATACACACTCACTCTTACAAATGAGGCCAGTATACCTACCATGCATGTTTTTGGAATGTGGGAGTTAGCCATCCTGCCCGGAGAAAACCCATACAGGCACAGGGAGAACATGCAAACTCCTTACAAGAATGTCTTAGCCAGGGTGGAACCCGGGACCTCTGAACTGTGAGGCCGATGTGCTAACCAGTCTTCCACCGTGCCGCCCTCTCATTTAACATATCAAAGTTGATTTGTGGAATGTCTTGCTTTATTAGCGGGGTTGGGGACATCACTTGTTGTGCAGAAGTCAGATCAATACATAGCCAACAGACCTGTTGGACAAGTGTAAAAATCTATATTATATCAAGATACTTCAAGATAGTCAATCAGATGTGTCCAAACGTTTGGCCTGTACTGTATACTTGTGACACTGAGCTCTAAATTGCCTTCGGGTCAGCATTGTAAACAAGACACTGTTCTCAATTGCCTTACCTGGATAAATAGAGGAAATGATTGATTATTTGAATTATTTGAAAATATCAAATAGAGATGATTTTGTACCCAGGATGAAAAATGTACGAAAGTTTGCAAACTGAAAGGTCAGCTCTACATAATGTTCACCAAAGGAGAAAAATATTCACTGGTTGATGCAACCTGTGGAAAATGCAAAATTCAAGTGAGGTCATAAAAGTGTCAAAGGCAAGCGAATGGTGAAGTTTGCTTACCCCATAGTGTAGTATAATCTAATGAGGGTCTTTATCTGACATTATCACAAAAAATATCAGAATAACAATGAGTTTTGTCAATGTCAAAGAGGTTGTGTGTATGTACAATATTGTAATAAGTTGTAGAGGTGCTCTAACTCCTCTTCTTGCGCCTTCTCAGAGGGGGTAAGAACGAGCCCGAGCCCGAGCAGCCCGTGCCGCGGAAGGTGACCATACGCAGCCTCCCGTCAGCAGACGACATCGACCCCGACGTTCTGGACAGCATGCACTCTCTTGGCTGCTTCAGAGACAAGAACAAACTACTGAAAGACATCCTCTCGGATGAGTGAGTGCACTTTTAAACCCTGACACAGCGGTAGGGGAACAGGGAAGAGAGGACTTGACAAAGACAAAAGAAGAAAGGGAGAGATGAAATAGGATTTTAAAGAATGATGATGAAAATGATCAACTTTAGGTAGTTTTTCGCTCAGAATCCAATGATCACTTTCCGCTTATCAGAGTGTTTTCTTCCCTTCCCACTCAGAAAATTAGAAAATTATTAATGTTACATAATTCATGTTCTGCTTTTCATGCTTGTATATACCTTGATGTCAGGTAAACTTTGTTTTGTTGGTTTTGATAATAAAAAAGTCACTACAAATTCATATGATTTTAAATTAGTAAAACTATTTGAAACAAAATAAAGTGGTATTCTTTAGGTTATTTCTCCTGTGATTCATTAAGCAAAATGGTGGTCTTCAAAATCCTAAAACTTAAAAAAAAAAAAAAAATGCCAAGGACACCATTAATACCAAATGAACAATTACTATCAATTACTGCCAACACAGTAATAGTGCAGGGCGGGGGGAAACTGTGCTGTCTGCATTCCTTGCCCGTTTCATTTGAGCTGAAACTGCAGGTCCTCTTCTTTTTTTGCCTCCTGCTGCTCTGCAGTCTGCTTTTATTATAGAAGGCCAAACTCTTGCTGGTTTACATTATATATATAAAAAAAAAGAGGCCCAGAGGCAAAAAAGATATTTGACATACCAGTTCACTGAAATAGACATTTTTCCTGTATGTGCGCAACATCATATGATGAACTTTTAATGATCAACACATTTTGGGAGCAGAGATTAATTTAGCCCAAGATTATTTTTACAGGAGCCTTTTTTTTGTACTCTCTCTGCAGCGACAACCAAGAAAAGATGATCTACTTCCTGTTATTGGACCGTAAAGAGAGGTACCCCAGTCAAGAAGACCAGAACCTTCCCCCTCGTAATGAGATTGGTGAGACTCCAACACAAAAGAGATGGCGGCGATAAACAATTCCACTCAACAGTGGCATAATAATAATAGAAATATAAACAATAACAGTAATGATATTTTATATCAGAGAACCTTCAGTAAATAATAATTTATTTCTAAAACACTACTCCTTGACTATTGATTACTTTCCACCTTGTCATTATTTGCTCATATTTCTTTTTTTTTTTTTTTTTTTTTTTGCCAAGAGGCACACAGTATAGACATTGTTGCAGGGGAAAAACTTGTAAATAGGGCAGGTTTTTTCTTCTCTTTGGAAAACTTACTGGCATAGATCTTATCAAGAAGAAGGAACTAACGCACGTCACATTTCCTGCTTCAATACATACCACTGTTATTTTCGGGGGCTGTAGTCAAAAAGACATCCCTGGTCCACTCACATACACACAATAGAAACATTTAATATACCATTTGCATACACTATTGCACATATAGAAAATGTGAGCCTGAGAGAGGAAAAACAGGCAAAGGAATCCATGAGTTTCTAAATTGTGACATTTTGATTTATACAGGCCCTCCGTATTGAATACCATATAAACAATAGTGTCATTAGTTTAAAGTCTTGGAGGAAAGCAAGACTTATCACCATTAGTGAGGGTTAATGCAATTAGCACTAAATATCACTCCGGCGTTCAGGAATGCGCTCAAGCCCACATTGCCGTCACTTGATCTATGATCCTTACTGCTGGGTCCTGCTGTTTGTCACACAGATCCTCCAAAGAAACGAGTCGACTCTCCCATGTTGAACCGGCACGGCAAGCGGAGACCAGAGAGGAAATCCATGGAGGTCCTCAGCGTGACAGACGGCGGTTCACCGGTGCCGGCCAGAAGGGCCATCGACATGACACAGCATGGCCAACGGTATGCATTACATCTTATTTGTCTTCTATGTTATGTGACAGGACTTCAAAGTGGATAGAGTGGATCATACAAAAGCAAATCCATGGGCTGGGTTTGCACTTCAGGTCCAAGTGCTCAGTTCCAATTTCATGCCTCTATCAGATATTGAGTGTGTGTTTGTGTTACATTTCAAAGTGACAACATTGAAGTCCAATACATCTATCCACTCTCTGTAGCACTTATCATTAGGAGCACAGGTGAGCTGTTGCCTCTCTCAATGACTTTGGACCCGGTCAGCAGCCAATCACAAAGCACGTGCATCATTTTAGAGTGTGAGTCTGTAAAACGTTACATGGCCCACATTAGGGTTGGGCATCATTTATATTTTGACAATGCCGGTTCCGATTCAGGATAGACCGTTCGAATCTGGTTCCGAATGATTCTTGATTCAGGTACTTTGGAAAACTTGGACAACAACAAAAAAGGGTAACTAACCAGCTATTTTTGAGCAAATCATATCAACATCTTTGTTGTTTAATTTCATTATTTTTTTTACTCTTTGTGAACCTGACTGAGTGATTTCAAGGAATATTTTTAAGCAGTAGCACTAATGATATTATCACAAAATCTTTATATTTTGAACACCTTAAGAAAATACAGTAATACAGCAGTTAAAGCACGCAACAGATTAAATATTGATGGGCTTGATTAGTGTTACTATTTTTAGTCAAATAAAAATCATATGAAGCCAAATTTGAAGGGCAGGCGATAAAATGTAATCATCGAAGCGGTCGATTGCTTGTAACCGTATACAGATATAGTTATGCTGCAGTTGTGTATGCTATACGCTAAATATTAGTTTGGTATATTTATGTGTTGACCCACTGTTTTTGCTATAAGTTTTCATATATTTTTTGGGATAAGATCTCTCTCTTTCTCGTGAAAATGAAGGTGTATTCGAGAGTGCCGGTCAAATAAAGTCGTTTTAGAGGGGAAAAAAAACCCGAAAAACAAGACTCAACGTTTAATGAAGTTAGAGTGAGTTGCCTTTGTAAGAAGAAGTTTGCTTACCACAGGAGCAGCTTGAGTATAGCCTTCCACATGAATACAAAACATTCAGCCTGGACTGCATCTACAGTTGTGACAGCAACAAAGACATCAATGTAACAAGCCATAGCAAAGCTCTTTGCCAAGCTAAACTCAAAAATACATAAGTTTGAGGAAGTCTACGATGGACAGGATGGATGCTGTTTTTTAAATGTTATTCTTATTTAGCAATTGACAAACATAAATAGCACCAATCCTCCTGATCGTCGAAACTAAAAGTTGCAGTCAGCAATTGGGAATAGACTCAAATATAGCAGAAAATTAATAGTTGCCGCTATATCTGTTGAAGTCCATGCAGAAAATAAATGACTGAAACCAATTTTTGTTGGATATCATCAAAACAAACAATCAAAACAAAACAAAACCTGATTGAGGGTTTTTTTTTTCCTGAGAAATGTTTAGATTAAATTAAAAAAATTATAATCAATTACGGTATTTACTTAATTAATCTCACATTAAATCACAATTAGAGCATACCTGTTGTAATTGCCCAGCTCTTTTGTATAGTTTTGATTTATAGCGGCTTGGTTTTTAACACATATTTTTGTGTTGTTCGGGCAGTTGCAGCCAAATTTCAGTGACATCAAACGTGCATTCAGTCTGCATATCCAATCAATCAGTTGACACTGCAATTACATTGGCAGATATTGTATCTGATACGTATTGGATTTTATCCAGATAATGATCCTCATGTGAAATTAACCGATTTCATGTGCTTCATGCCATTTGTATGTTTCTTTCGATTTGGCACTGCTATAATGTGCATCCAAATTGTGCCATTTGAGAGCAACCGTAATTATATTTCTTGAACCGTGCAGTGACAATCGAGCCGTAGTGAAAATAATGGAGAGGATACAAGATGTTTAAGGTCGCAGAGGATTACACTGTTTTTCTTTTTTAATATTTTGTCACGATTCTTGTAAGCATTCTGTCGGCCGCGACTGCCGTGCCAAAGAATGTGCTCGCTGTGAGCACATCATTTAGCTTCCGCTCTTTTTGTGGTGTTTGTGACACACATTTGAAGTGGAAGTGTTTTGATGTGAGCGTGTGTTTGTTTGTGTCACGCCAGAGGTCTCTGGACAGGTGTGCGAGCAGGTTTAGCAAACACCCGACCATTAGTGTGACTGTCTGCTCGCTCTTGTTCTCCTGTCTCACCATAGTAAGTCAGTATACAGTAAAAGCTTGGATATTCCCGACGCCAGGACAAAATGCAGCAAAGAAGAAAGGTATTCACATCTCACCCTCTCCCTTCCTTTTTGCTCCTTGACCTGAGATGTTGGCATGTGGGGAAAGATGCAGAAGTGCACTCTTTAAGGTTTTGTTCAAGTGTCTTTTTATTTGAATAAGATGAGTATAATTCAAAAACAATGAAGTAGGAGGTAACCTTTCGACCCCAAACTTTGAGAAGTTGAAAGTTAGTTCTATTTCTTCCTGCAGATGTGCACTGCATAAATTGAATATCCACCTCCAACCCTGCCCCCCTTTTCCGCTATGAGCTCAATTATCCTCTCTTGAATGCATTGATAATCAGTTCCTGTGCCCCACTTTCTCTTGAGATGTGGTGGGTTCTCTCAACTTTGAAAAGTGAAGCCTGGGCCATAACCCCACAAGGCATAGGCGGCTAATTTCAAATCTATTTGCACATCTTATTTCAGCCACCAATATATCATCACAGCCACATTTCCGCTTGGTCCCAGTGACGTTTGTGACAGGGGGGAAGATCGACTGTGAGTTAGCGTGATCAGACTAATGACAGAGTGCCACTTTGCAGGGGGACGGACATGAATGCAGAGCTAGCAAGTAATATAATCTAGCCGCCACATAGAGATTTGTGAACTCATCCCGGTGTCAGATATATTAATAACTTCTTACTCGAGCAGTTTGGCAGCAAGTGCACATCAAGAATTCATCTCATGCTCCTTTAGACTTCCATCCACAAGACACTTTGGTAGGATTAGATCCATTTGCACAACTCCCGCCTTTTAAGATGTCCATCTTTAAATTCAGTGTTAGGATTCTGCTTGTCTCATCACCTCTGCTCCACTCCATCGTCCCTTCATGGCACCAAATCTAGATCGTAAGGTTTTGCTAGCTTTGGCGCTGTCTTTCTCTGCCATTTTACTCTTCTATGCCAGCTATGTTAAAGGAATACTCTACTCAATTCAATTAGCTCTTTTCTACTAAAAAGTATTTGTTTGTCTGTAATTAACTTAAATACGTATTTTTATGTAAAATTATTACTGTTAACTCTTTCATGACTGCCACATCCATTTTGTGCACTAACGTTTTGCCACTTGCTGATCACTGAAAATGACATGTACTCAGATTTCAGGTTCCGACCAATCAACGCTCCGCTTGCAAATGTCACATGTCAGAACCCAGGACAGAGCTCTGAGATTTGAGCATATTTATATATATATATATAAATATATATATATATATATATATATATATATATATATATATATATATATATATATATATATATATATATATATATATAATATATATATATATATATATATATATATATATATATACATATCTAATATATGTATCTAATATATATATATATATATATATATATATATATATATATATATATATATATATATATATATATATATATATTTATTTTTTTGCTACAGAAAATTTACGAATAAATATCCCGTTAAGGCAAACAGTTGGCCTTTGTGTTGATAATGCTTAATATGTTATATCATGTTAAAGGGGTCATCCAGATACACGTTACTAGCAAAATATTGTGATGCTAGGCTAACACACCTACAGGAAGGCAAACACAGGAGCACATATGAATCTTTCACTGTTTTGGGACTTCGTCTAAGGTTTTTCAAATGTGTCTGAGGTCGTCTCCCACAGCAAACACACTCACGCATGCATTTGTAATCATGTAATTGTCCAACATACCTTGGTAAAAGGAGGATTTAACATTTGGGATGAGCTAAGAGGTATATTACAAGCTCAATTATTAGAGGGTGATAGGAGTCATGTCCATACTGGTTGTGACATTGTATTCATCAAAAGAAGTTCTGCTGCATCTTTCCTCCATCTACCATATAATTTTTTCTTTGTGTTTTGCTTCATACAAATGGAAGCTGTGGGTTCCTCCCTGGCTTTTTATGACCTCTGTCTGTCTCACTCATTCACCCACTCTCTTTGCTTCCCTTGTGTGTCACTCATCCTCAGTCCCAGTTGCACTCCTCTGTTAGTGTGGCAGCGCGTCACTAAAGTACAAATGCAGCTAGATTGTCTCTGTCTTCGGTGCTGATTTGGTTGCTGGTTTTATTCGCTGCAGCATCTCTGCCCCAAATCAAGCTCCTCTCTGTATATTTCTATGCCTCCAGTCTCTTGTTTTATTGCTCTCAGGCAGATAGCAGTGGCAAAATAGAATCTAAAAATAATTGTTAACCAGGCATCTGTGAAACTGAATTTTGAACTAAATCCAATACGTTTTTGCCTGAACATGATCTTATTTGACCCTAATGACAGTACATATTTTTACAGGATGCAATCACATCAGTGTGAATCCTAGAGAGAAGTTTATATCTGAAATTACATTACAAAAATTATCTGATACATTGCTACTTTTTCATCTTTTCCTCCCCATATCTCATGTTTACAGTTGCAGTCCAAGGTCACTTTTCATGACTCAGAATTTGTTGCTGGATGCAAAATAATAAAACAATATCAGTAAATGCATTGACAACCACGTAAGTGGTTGTACTCTGATCCATTGGCCATCAATTCAAAATGTAATGGTATCACTATTGAGTCTTTAAACTCAATTACACTATAGAATGCTCCATCGAATAATCAGCACCCCCCATGCACCCCCTCGGGAAAAAAAAAAAATTAAGAGATTGTTTTTTGTTTTGTTTTATCTGATTAATTAAATAATTTTAACAAGTCAACAATTTAAACGTTTAGTCAAGAGTAATGAATGGCTCTAAAATAGAAAATTTTACACTTACTATGGGATCACTATTTTTTAAATCACACTCATGGGTAATCAGTATCAGAATCGGCAGCACAAAACTCTGATTGAAATCAGCTAGAGTTGTAAGCTTGTTGCACAAGATGCAAGAAAGCCCATAGCTTTCATTTCAAATCCTAACAGCGTACAAGGAGAAGTGAAAGCAGGTTAATGATATGGAAATGAAATAAGAAAGTGTGACAGTGTGATTCATAGCTTATTAAATTATTTTCTTTCTTTCCCCTTCTTTTTGCTTCACTGACTGACTCCCATCGCTTAATGCAGTTTAAATGAGTTAGGTTAGTAGAGCAATTTTAATAAGTCCTAGGGTTGATGCTAATTATCAACTCAAGTGTTTAAGGCACTCAAAGAAAGTATGTTTACGACAGATCTCGTCTGCAGAAGCTGCCAGGGGTCTTATTGCATTTTCAAACGTGAGGACCTGAGCTGTGGATATTAATTTAGAGGATCTTCGGGGAGTTTCTCCCAGCCCCAGGAAAGGAAATGACTTTAAATAGTGTGCTTAATGATATGGCTATCTACTTCACAGAGAGGAGACACTGCTTAAGTAGAGTCCAGGGGAGAGGCACGAGCAGTCTGATTGTATTTGGGCTTGGCCTGGTTACTTCTGGCACCACCCACTATATTTTGTATCGATTTAATTTTACTTGTGTGTTCCCTTTTCTCAGATCAGTCTGTATTGTTTCAATTCCATGCAATCTTTCATCAGAAGCCCCTGGGTGCCTGGGATGGATGTTTGTATGAATGATTGATCATCTTTGTGTACTCTGCAACTGGCTGGCGCCCAGTTTTGGATGCAATTAAGATAATGGATGGTTAAGATAATGGATGTGCTCAAGGCTCAGATAACGACCATCACTTGACCAAACCCAGGAAACAGGTGAGCGCTAAGTCAGTGTTACCTGAGACTTGAGCGTGTTTGACATCATTTGTAGTTGACAGCAAGTGGCAACGTGTTTCTAAAGGTAACGATTGTGCTTGAAAAATATTTTAGTTATCAAACTAATCATAGACCCAATATTGATATTAACCCTTTGATGCTGATAATGGCTAAACAAGTTTAGTATCCCTTTAACAAATGAAAGGAGCATTTGCTTTTGATCCGTGTGGTCTTAAGAAAAAGTTTACTCATTGAGATCTATATTTGTTATGCCGTAGCATGGTGGGTGAGGAGGGGAAAGGTGTGTTGACGGAGTTGGACCCAAAAATGCTGGGAAGTCGGAAACCAGGTTGCGCTAAAAAACATACCACTTTAATATAAAGATAACAGAAAGAAACAAAAGTCAACAACAGAAAACAGAGTGACAAATCAAAAGCCCATGTATAAACATACGGTAAAATGCTCAAACACAAAAACTGAAGTAAGCAACATAACAATATTATTGCAAGCGACTGTAGGCAATTATACACAGTTAGACACATAGTCAGATATATTTACAATGACCCATAGAGAACTGAAAGGAAACTGGAAACTATGAATGCACTTACAACAAACAAGACAACACGGAACACCTGGACAAGAAACAATTGAAAAAGTGCGCTGATTGGCCAACGTAAGGGAAGAAGGTTAATGCAGACAGGTGGACACAATCACACCGGCAAGGGCAAACACGAGGGGAACCAAACATGAACTAAACACTTGACCCATACCCCCCCAACTCAAAACCCCAGAAAAGCCCAAAACCGAAAAGAACAGAAAGCCCTGATACCCACTCATAACAAACAAGACAAGACATGACAATATTGAATCTACTTTATGTCTTTAATGGGGTCTAAGTTTGAACTATGATTCTCAGGTTGTTTTATTTTTTAAAATCTGAATTATCTAAATGTTTTTTAGGAACATTTCATTAAAAAGAAAAATTCTAACTTAGACGTACGTGAATTTATAAATAAATCATAAATTCAAAGGTATGACGATAGGGTAATGTTGTTTTGTCTGCTTCTGTTTAGAATTAACTCCCAACAACAGTTATCAATTGTCATCTTGCAGCAAGGGACCTTCTCTGATGCTGTCTTACTTGGCAGCATTGCCATCTATATTATTAGCTTTATAGACCTGCTTTTCCAACACGAACAGATGCAGAGTATGTCCGAAAATATGCTCGTTATGGGTCGAGGGGGCAGAGTTGTATCTGCGTTGTCATAAAGTGCAACCGGGGGTGCGGCCATGTCTTCGTGAACTAGGGGCCTTCAATTGAAATTGAACTGTCTGGTCAGCTGCTCCCAAACACGTCCGAGCCCATTTGTTCTCAGCTTCACCCACTCATGTGTGCGCATTACAGTTTGCAATCACCACGGAGATATTCATAAAAATAACTTGTGAGTGGGAGTGCTATCTTTTCAATGGAGCAGTTACTCTTTTATTTTTATGTCTCAGGGGGAAGATATTTTTCCGCGCAGTTATGAATTAAAAGCTTTAGGGTTGACGTAAACTCTAACTCATGCTTTTTTATGTCAGTGTGTACTGTAGATGTTGCACTTGTTCATTTTTTATGTCTTACCATATAAGGAAGCAATTGTTTGTCCATTCCTGGATGCAACAAAGAGAGCGATCCAACATCTGTGAGCATCATCATTCTCCATTACTACACCAGTGCTTTTAGATCTCTGGGGAAGCTCTCATTTTTCTTTTTGATTTCTCTCCATTTGGGTTTTGAGAGACGGGCAAAGATGTGTTGGCCTGGTCCACATGCTCTCAAGTTCATTAGCACTTGAGAAAAGAAAAGGAGGGTGTGGTTGTAAAAGGAATGACAAAAACAAGCAGTGTTGTGACAGTCAGCAGCTGGCGTTGACAGGCTCTGCGTGTTGTGTGCACGTGTGTATGCGTGGTGTGCATAATGGAGACAGATTGTCCCGTGATTGTTCATTTTGGGGCTCGCCTCGGCTCACAATGGTATTGACGGCATCTGCATGGAAATGGAAAATGAATGACGTGCCACCAAATGCCCCACTTCATTTCCCCCTCAAGATATCTGCTACTGATCCAGTGCAAACAGACTCAAAAGTCGCCATGTTTTATTTATTAGCAAAGTGTGGCCTGAGCAACAACAACAACAAAAAGCTAATTTGAATGCTAATGTTTAGGAAAGTGCTGAGCGATTTCCAGGTGAGTGTGCAGTCAAATGAACACATTTGACATTGCTGTGAGTCAGTGCTAAATAATGTGTGCTGACAAATGAGGGCTTGCACTGTGCGCTGTAGCGTTTGCACCCGTCTGTACATTCTTGAACGTACGTCGTAGCCGCTTGCTGTGTGCTTGGCGTGATGCCGCCATAAGCTCTAGTGCTAGCCGGCGCAACGTTTGACCTTCATGCTTGTGACCTGTGCCTTTGTGTAACAGCTTGGCATGCTCAGCCCACATTTAACTTACTCCCTTGCGTGTTTGGTCCACAGGTCACGATCTATTAGCGGAGCCTCCTCAGGCCTCACTACCAGCCCGCTCAACAGCCCACGGGTAAGTCAAGTCCTTCTATACCCTTACAAATACACACGTATGTAACACAACACCTTTGACCCAGTCCTCGGGTTTTTCTGTAGCTGCTTCCCCTGTGGAATGACCACCTAACTGCTGCTGATCTTTTCTTATCCTTGTCTGAGTCAGCAAGAGAAAATAATGGACGGTCGGTCATTAGGGCTCCACCGCAGCACCTCCTGACCTTTAACCAGCCGTTTAACTAATATCACCAATTTTACTGCAAATGTCACATTGTTATGCTGTTGCTTGAATTTGTCATATAATTTTATTATTTTCTCTCACTCAATTGTGTAGTGACTCAATGCTCGATTCGGTATCATTTATGGAGTGCTACCAAGAACATGTTGAGCAACGTTTTCTCTCGAAAACAAAAGCATCTCCTCGTTCCCATCCTCTCGGCTTATAACAGCTTACTCTGTTTTCGGCGGCCTTAGCTCGTGGAAATCCAGCTCAAGAAATTATTTACAAAATCCTACTTTTGCAGCTTGGATCGGATAGACTAGCAGCCAATGTATCCAGCTGACTAACCTTGAGAAGGCTCGGGGTTATCAAGGATCCTCAAACAAGCTCTTCACGCAACAGCTCATCTGAAAGGGAAATTGATTTCTAAGGCCAGATAAATCTGAGCTATTCTTTCCATATAATTCAAATTTTTTTCCCTATGTGGCTGCAGTTTCAAGGTTACAAATCAATAATAGATCAAGCGTCTTCGTGGTCTATATTAAGATTTGTCTTCTCAGCCTGCTTATTTTTTTCCATATGTGACCATTGGTTATTCTCTTGTGACAACACACAGTTTGTTTATTTTTTTATGTGTATTTTGTTGGACTTTGTGTGCATCTTTGCTTGCTCAGCTAATACTCTTGTTCCCATATCACATTGCTTTGTTTTCTCACTGCCTGCTCTTTTCTCCTTTTTGTTTCCAATCTTGTGCATGCACTTTTCATTCACGTCTTTGGCGTCTGGCTGTTTGGTGGTTGTATTTTCTTTATTCCATTTTTTCTACTTCTTCATCTATATGTTTTGAATCAAAAAGCCCGTTAGAAAGTTTGGGGTTCCACCTCAATCCCCCGATTTACCCAAATCCCCAAACACAAGCCCCAGTCCATCCCCTGAGCCGCATCCAAATCGTTCAGGTCCTCGTATGTCTACACCTAACTCGCTGGCCCCGAGCACCGAGGCCTTGCAGACAACCCTTAACAAGACTCAGACGCTTCCAACCAAGCCTAAACTTGCGCCCAAGCCTCTTCACGCGACACGATCCAACCCGCTCCCTGAAGCCTCGTTAGATACAGCAGCCTTGTCGGAGTCCTCGGCTTCCTGCCATATCCCATCACACCCTCCATCTGCCTCTGTGCCCCCCACTCCCAACTCCCCCCTTTCACCAACCTCCCCAAGCCCTGTTGCTTCAGTCCTAAACAGTCCCCAAGTTCGTCGCTCCCATTTCGCCGCCAACCCCCAACTCTCTGTGCCCTTCTACCCGGTGGTACCTCACACCCCCATCAGGCTGCACCACTTTCACCCCGTGACACCCATGCCTTCTTCATATGCTGACCATCCACCTAAATCTATCCCCCTTATACAGGTTACCCCCCACCCTTCCCCTCGAGGCAGTCCTTTACCCACCCCTAAGGGCACCCCGGTGCACACGCCCAAGGACAGCCCGGCTGGGACTCCCACCCCGACACCACCCCCGAGCCCCTCCATTGGCGGGATGCCATGGAGGACGCGCCTCAATTCCATCAAAAACAGTTTCCTGGGCTCGCCGCGCTTTCACCGCAGGAAACTCCAAGGTTTGCGTATGGTTATGTTTTACTTTTTATTTTTTTTTTTTTCTACCCTAAAAAGTATAATGTGTTCACAGTTCCTACACAAGAAGAGATGTCCAGCCTCACACCAGAGTCTTCCCCAGAGTGAGTAAAGGTTTCATTTTTACAGGCTCAATTATATATACCTCAAAGCTTTCTTCAGACCTGCACATGGCAGTTTAAAATCATTATGATTAAGAATTTTCCCACTAAGCTTCTTGCATTGACTGCCAGTCTTTAGCCAGAGGTGGCTGGTTATGAAGAATGGCGGGCTGCCTGTGTTGGAACAACTCAGCCTCTGAAGGCTGCTAAGGGTGCAAAACCTTTGACCAACTTGTGTATGCTTGCCTGGTTGGCTGGCAGGCCTTTTCGAAACTTCAAGGTGTTTTGGAGTTTATTGCAGCCAAACATCAGCATTATATGTCTGCTCAGTGACTGGATTAAAACAAACAAACAAAATAATACACATACTTAGCTACTGGTCTCATTTTTGCTTCTCCGGTGGTTGTGCCCTGCTAAAACAATTTTTGGCCCTGTGTAACTGGGCCACCATTAATGTGAGAGGATTCCGCTCACTGTTCGCTTCACATGCATCAAATACTGTATATATGTACTGTATACATTATTATTAGTAGTATTAGTATTATTATTATTATTATTGGCGGCACAAAGATTTCTTGTCTTCTTTCCCCACAGACTTGCCAAAAAATCCTGGTTTGGTAACTTTATCAGCCTGGAAAAAGAGGAGCAGATCTTCATTGTCATCAGGGACAAGCCTCTCAGCTCCATCAAGGCCGACATTGTTCAAGCATTTCTCTCGGTAATCTTCATCAGATGTATTATATTTTTTCCTTGTCCACCCTATTTAATCTAAACCAGGGCTTTTTAACTTGGGTTTGATCAAACACTAAGCGTTCGGTAGGTCCGACTCAGTGGTTCCGTGAAGCCTCGGCTGCGGGGGTCAATAAACACCCGACTCAATCAATCAATTCGTGATGAGATACCCCGCTTGGCCATCACTGACTGCGGATGAACCCATTACATTGCTTGGCCAATCAATGCTGTGGGGAATTTAGTGTGCTCAGTAGTCAAGAGGTGACTGACATTGTAGTACGCTCTGTTATTTCTTTTTTAATATTTTAATCCATATTTTGTGGCGGAAAAAAGAAAACGCTTAACCCTGGAATTGTTCCACCATTTGTTGCAACATATCTCTGCGAACAACCCTTTGCAAAGATGCCGAACATAAAAACAAAGAAAAGGAACAGGCTTTGTTGTGAAAAATGATTTGAATGGCCTTTTCCAAGGTGAAGTCACGCATATCTGAACTGGTGTCTCAAAGACAACAGCAGAAGGCACACTGATTTGCAGCTATGTCATTTGTCATGAGTGCATGCACTGTTGGCTTTGTTCTTACATGGTTCATTTTGTGCACCAGTAAAAACAACATATGCCTATGTCTTGAATTTGAAAAATAATCCTTTTATTTTTCACTAGAGAACGGTTCGGTTGATGTGCATATGAAACTTTTGGGGTTCAGTACCTCCAACAAGGTTGCTGTTTTGCTTTTCGGGGTTTGGCTAAGCGTTTCTCATCTTTAATTTCAGCCAAAGATTTTGAGTTTGGTGCATTCTTAGTCCTCATCTCCTACTTCTGTAATGTGTCAAAGTTATTAACCACTTTTCATTAGAATTTAGAGGGCCCCTATCATGGAAATTCAACCTCTTTGTCAGAGAAATCTCAGAAAATTACCTTTTAACCATGTTAGAATGTTAATTTATCACCCTAAACACCCCCAAATTGTTATTGTGTTTCATTGATGCATTTCTAATAATTCCTTGCTTATTCTGCGCTCTCACCACCGGGCAGCTATAAATGGCTTGCAGGAGGCAATATGGTGGTAAATGGCCCTTTTACCAACCCTCTACCGCATCCTTAAATACATGCCCTTGTTATCGGAGTAGACGTTCAAGTTTTTTACTTTCATTTTCTTTCCAGGCCAAGTTGGCCAAGTAAACAGACACGTTTTGTTAATTAGTTACAAAGTTTTGCTGTAGATAATGTCCAAGTTGTGAACTTGTGTTAGGAGCACACAGCCGGACAATCAACCATGTAGTACAATTTTTAGCTGGACTTTTTATGAGTAGTGGTTTGCTGAGGGGACCCATTTGATCGGAAAAATGGGTGTTATTGTATGTCGTCTCTTGATACGTATTTTGCTTTGTTGGCTGTCCAGTTTTGTTGAAAGTAAACACCTGCTTTTGGCTTCTTCATTTATTCCGCCTCTGACGCATATTATTGATCGTTGCAACATTAGCTTTTGTGTTGTTACTATTTTGTTATTTCCGGTGAACTTTCAGTGTCATGAAGGGGGTGGAGCAGCTAATTGGTGAGAGGCACGGCTTCAGTCAATGAGGCATTTCACTTCCTGGTTAGAAGTGTCAGTACCCCAAAAAAGATCATTTAAAAAAAAAAAAAATAATCACCAATGTGCCAAATGTAATTTATATGCATATATAAAATTGTGGAGAGTATTAAATATCATGATTGCCCTTTAAGAGTAGTGGCAAAAATTTACTGTGCAGGAAAGGCCTTAGAAAACATAGATACATTTTCTTTACCAATCATCTTCATTTAGGTCACAAGTAAAGTCAGTGACGGGCCATAAATTCCAACCCTGGGCCTTCAGTCTTCAGTGATGTCATATTTATTTCTACCTAATAAACTGTACCTCATAATATCATCAATATGACATGAGGGCTTGAGAATCCAAACAGAAAGGTCAATGTCCAGATCTAAATCCTATAGAAAATCTGTGGAAAGATCTGAAAATTGCTGTGCACAAACACTCTCTCATCAAACTTTAAGGAACTTTAGCTGTTTTGTAAGTTATGAGTTTTGAATTTTTGAACATTTTTATATAAAATATGATTTGTATTCCATTTCACAATTGTGTCCCACATGGTGGGGATTCGTCGCAAATTTTTATCTCTATATTTGAGGCTCAAAATGTAGTACAATGTCAAAATGTTATGAGGGCAAAACTTTTGTGAGACGCTGTTGCTGAAATATGATTGGATAAAATGTTTTTAACTAACTTTAAATATATAGCATTGGCACGGCACTGCAAAAAATAAAAATAAAAAAATAAGCGTACGTAACGTCATCCAGAGAACAGAGCAGGGAGTATTTTAGTATGTTTAGGCCAGCAGAGAAGGCCTTGCTGCCCCCCAAGGCTCACTACTGAGTGAACAGAGTCCGTTCCTGTTCCCTCACTGAGGCAGGTTACATAGAGAACATAAAAGACAACATTTTACATTGACATCTATGGACAATTAATAGTCTTCAATCAACCAAACGTGCATCTTTTTACAATATGGGGAGAAGCCATAATATGCAAGCATAGGGACAGTATGTAAACATTACACAGAAAGGCGAGATTTGAACCACCGACCTCAGCACTATAATGCAAATAGCTAATCGCTCCTCATGATGCTTCCTCTTTGAAATTTTACGATGTGTCATATTATTAAACATAACTGAAACATGTTTATATTTTTAAGGGGCATTTTAGAACGCCTTTAGAAATAAACAATAAACGTGATGATAACATATTTAGAAATCAGTAACCATTTTTGTATTGCTTTGTCTCCATCTGAAGCACCTAAACATAAATACAGCAACCTAATGCCGTGTCTAAGATGTGCACACTGCAGTGTCACAGTCTACTGCCTCGACTTGGCTGCAGTGGACCTTGCTGTCCGTAGTCTCTTCTCTGATAAAAACTTGTCTGGATACGGTGGCCAACCGCCACTTCTACTCCTGCTCCTCCGTGCTTTTTTCTTTTCTTATTTTTTCCTCTCTCGCTCCGGCTAATTTGTTCTATGTATTGAGGCAGAGCAGAGCAGCAAGTGCTGTGCAATGGGGAAAAAAAGAGGTTGTGTTCTCTCACATCACCCTCCTGTGCCTTGCAGTTGTGGCAGTGGTAACTCTATTGGCTGACTTTCTAATAGCAAGCCGGATATGCGTCTCATGAGTGTGGCGGGCCCAAGGTCTGCTAACATGTTTCAGATTTATGTTGCAATTCAACCAACTGCTTGTGTTCATCGCTTCTATTTTCCCCCTGACTGGAGGTCAATACAAAAACTGCATTTGTGATTCTTCTCTCCAGTGGATTCTCAGTTTTACGCAGAGAACGTATATTTGTGTCACTGTTGTGTGTATGAATAGAATGAAAACCCAGCTATATGTAGAAATGCGGGTAGCATTAGCGTGTCATACAAAAGCACGGCACAATGTAGTTGAGCATGCAATGTGTGTGAATGAACAGCACCTCCGTTCACCTAAGTTGCATTATAACAAAGTCACCGAATAAATGCAAGCAAGCAGGGCCTGCTTTGTGAGGTCAATGTCAAAAACGTTACCCCCTCCCTAGAGGTAGCTATTATCCCTCCCGGGCTGGGCTGTGGTATTCCCGACAGGAGATTGGCACCCGCATCAGTGGAATTATAGCTTGAAGCGCACTCACATTAATGGAATGTCAACACATCCACAGCACTACGATGGAACGGCACAATTTTTACAACTCACCTGTTCATTGGGCATACAAATTCATTTTAGGAGGAGAGTGCAATGTTGTTGGATGACTGAAGACTGCATTAGCTTAAGTCCCTCACATGCACGGCTGCCCCCCAAGGTATTAATCTCCCTCGAGTTTGGCTCTGGCTCATATTTTATGGAGATTGTTTCATTGAGGGTTGCCATTTTTATCTTGTGTGTGAAAAATTCAACTTGGACACTTTTCTATATTTAATTCCGTCACTCATCTTTTCTTTTTGAAATTCTTTATATCTTGGCTTCCAGATCCCAAGCCTGAGTCACAGCGTCATTTCACAGACCAGTTTCCGAGCAGAATACAAGTCATCGGCCGGCCCGACAGTCTTCCAGAAGCCGGTCAAGTTTCAGGTGGACATTACCTACACGGAGAGCACAGCTGCCACCAAGGAGAATGGCATCTACTCTGTCACCTTCACCCTGCTCTCAGGTAAGGAAGGATGCTCCTGCATGGTTATTTAATTAGCAGGGAATTGGATACAATTTCATATAAAGTGTATTGCAAAATCATTTTCCCCAATTACTGTCTATTTACCAATTCCTGTTTATTTAGTATTATATACACGGAGAGAATGGGCTGCCCGCCTATGATGATGCATCCAAACATCTGTCAAACGTTGTGATAAGACCAGTCAATGCTTCAAAAGAAACTGCATTTCAACTTTTTTGGCTGACTTTTGACTTGACTTAGGATGTCAGCACACCGCTGTTTGCAAGTTAGAAAGGTTATTATGTTCCTGCTTAATACATAGTGAAAAGCAAAACTGAGAAGGGGTGATGAGAAAAGACCCCACATGCTATGCTAAGATAACATAAGTAGTGTGTCAAAAAGGGCCATCTGCGATCCATTTAACTTGACTGTTTGGCTGGAACTGCGTTTAAGTGAAGAATATCCAACTTCGAGCAGCAAAATAGGGCAATGTCTGGAATACATTTCATTGAGTCAGGATGGTCTTCTGCGCTATCGAAAAACGTACCAGAAAGACAGCTGATCGGGAGCGGTATGCACACACTTATTAATCAAGCCAGTGATGTTTGTGAGTGACATTTTAGTCCGTTTTCTCCCATTTTATCCACTGCAAGATGGTGTTGATGGCAACAAAAGCACTCAATATTAGGCTTTGGCGCCTGATCAAAGCAGCAGCCTTCCATCTCTGCCCTGCCCGTCTCACCAATCAGCGCACATTTTCTCTGTGTGGCAGATCAGTTTTACCATTTTCATTGCGCGATTCCAAATCGGAGGCACTTTCTAGCTCAAATAAATATCAATGTTGGCCCATCTTCTCTTGACTTTCGTCAGAATAGTCCATTTTAGCAATGGCAACACCAATCTGGCATAACACTGGGTGGGTCAAGGAATGGTACTGTCAACGACTTGACTCCAAAATGGCCATTCTTTCTATAATTAGGGTCATTTTGAGCGAACTATTTTGGAAAAGAGACATACAAATTGTGACACCAGCTATTTATCAAACCTATTGCACCCATTACCCATCAAGCCCTCAATTTGGGATCTCCATAGATACATTTTATACATAATCATTCTTCTCTCATGAAGGACTACATAAATCAAATAATTTTAATGTTGTGAGGCTGAAATCAGAAGAATTGGACAATTTTAAGTAAAACAACGAAACGATTACTTGATAATTAAAATAGTTGTTGATTAACCATTTTTTTGTAGATTAATCAATTAGCTTTATTCCAGTCCTCAAAATGGTGTTAATGCAAATCCTCAACGGTCAGTTACCAACTGCCATACAAAGGAAAAAGGACAAGCCATTTCATGTAAATACAAATTGTTGACCAAAAGACATTATCTTGGCAACCATGTCAAAGCGTCCTTGAGCAAGACACTGAACCCTCATTTTCTCCCAGTGGAGCCAGCAGCGCCCTTGACTGGCAGCAATTGCTGTTTATAATGTGTATGTGAATGGATGAATGTGAGCCTTTGAACACCATATGATGTTGAAAGCGCTGTTTAAGTGCACTCAAGTTAGCTTTTTTTAGCAGAGGTCAAAAAATAAAAGCCTTACTGTCAAAACTGAGATAGATTATCTTTTTTAAGGCCACATTTTTGATGCATTATTTTTAAAATCTCATTTTGTAGATTGAACTTGCTGTGGCCAGTGATTGTATCTAGCAAACATCGGCGAGGTTATCAGATGAGCTGCCAAAGATTTTTCCTGTAGCACACAATGGCACATACACGCACACACACAAGCCCTCATACGCACATCGAGTGAGATTAACATCAATTTGAACACTTTCAAAACAAATGCGTTTTAAGAATACCTAACTTCTTGGAATATAGCTCATGACAAACCTGTTCTGAGTAAACACATCATATTATGTATTGATACTTCTCAACACATTTATTAACTTGACTGCTCTTTTAGGTTAGTAAATAACGTGGTCAACTTTCTGATGCCTGGAAAGACGTCACTAGTGTTTTTGTGAAACAGATACACATTTTTACTTACCACTCACATGTGTTTATTTTGGTCTCTTTTCCTTTTCTTGCACTGATTGCTATGTTGGCAGTTTTTGTTTGTGTGTGTGTGTCAGTGTTTGACAAACCAGCAAGCTATCATATGTGCCCATCTGGGAAACTCCCAAATCCTGACCTGTCCATTGCAGCATACATGGAGGTCCATTTACAGTATGTTATGGACCAACATCAGCAGTCTCTCAAGGCCAGTAAGGGGCCCTGTGTGAGAGAGATCCCTGACATCTTGTCGTTGCAGCATGCTATTGTTTTGTCATTGATATGGCCAAATGTCAGCCGTCTCTCGGGACACCCTTGAGCTGTGTTGCCCTGGGCAATTCCCCAGCTTGCGCCGTCTCTGCCTCTCAGTAACATACTGCTCTCACTATTTGCTCCTCCTCTGTGCGCACTGGCCCAGCAGTTGGCAGGAGGCCAGTGTATGTTTCCAAAGTCAGCTGAGATAGACTCAAGCACAAGCGCGTTTTGTCTAAACTGTGTGTTGTACCTCTGGTTTGCGCCTCTGTGTTCGTAGGACCCAGTCGGCGCTTCAAAAGGGTAGTGGAGACCATTCAGAGCCAGTTGTTAAGCACACATGACCAGCCTGGTGTCCAGCAGCTGTCCGGTGAGTGGACTCCCCTTTTTGCACCCCATCATCTCACCCTACCTCACCCTCACCTCAGCATCACTCTCCAAGCCATGCGCTCGGTTTTGCACGCTTGCCTAGCAGCATTCTCCCAGGGTGAAAACATTCTCTGGTCATGAAAATTACAGGGGAGGTATGGAAAGGCCATTCGCATTCTTATGGAGGCTTTGTCACCATGGCAACACCACAGCGACACCGGACTCGGGCAAACGAGCTGTGCGCTTCGCTCCCAAGTAGATGATTGGAGAGCATGTTGTGCTCCACATGGGATTTGTCGTTCTCTGTGTCTCATTAGTGAAATGATTCTGAGTAGCTGGATATGATTCGTTATGTTTTCTCAACACAGAAGCGGTCTTCTCTCTCAGCTTCTCTCTTGAACGGGGGTGGGGGGTTTCGTTTGACATCCTTTGGCAATGGCGCCCCCTGCTGGGCATACCCAATCCATTTTGTACCAGTATTTTGCACCATTATTTCACAGCCGGTGTTGAGCCAAGACTCAGTTGACCAGATTTTCAAAATTAAAAACTAGGACACAACAAGTTAGCTGAAAGTTAAATATGCAGTTAATTCTCACCATGAACAATTTATAACATATTTAATGATCATCGCTAGTCTATCTTGTGTTAATAGCTAACAGACTCAGAGACAGATGAAAACAAGAACAAACTGTAAATAACACAGATTGCACTCTTTTGATTGAAACTGTGATTCATTTCGCACTCTAGCTATTCTTTTTTTTATTTATTATGTATTTTATTTATTGTCCATATGATTGATATGCACCAGATGAAGTGGTATTCCCAATTCCGTTGTATACCCCTGTACAATGATAGTAAAGGCATTCTATTCTATTCTATTCTATTCTATTCTCTTCTATTCAAATGCTAAAAGCTATCTTAGATGATAGTTCTATAGCATGAAACTGGGCAAAGCACTCGCCATGGACCAACTTTTTTTTTCCTTTCTGGTGTTGAACCAGTGAGGTAAAAGTTGTATCCCCTGTTGTATCAACTTGATTTGACACTAGACTGTTCTGATTTCTGTTTGTCCCACCAAAAAATTAAAAACAAAACAGAACAAAAAAACAATAATAATAATGTTTCCATGTACCCTTTGTGATGTGCACATGAACTAGCTTTTTGTTGCATTGATTTAGTATTCCTATTGACATTTGAGATGTCCTACTGTGCGAGTGGTCCTTGAATGCATCCGTAATCAACTGCTTGAGTCAGTACAGTAATTGCTTATTTTCCCTTCTGTGCGGGAATATGAGCACTTTTTTTCTCATGTGACCGAAAATCAATTGGCACAACATACCATTAAGAATGTGCCGCCAGAATGCTCAAGTCACTAGGATCTGACTTTATTTCCCATGAACACTTTATTAGACATGGAAGTCATTCTAGTTTTGGTATGACGTGAATGTGAAAGCAAACAGTTTAAATGTATTTTTGCTATGATATACTGTTTTCGTAAAACTGCCGAGACTGTCCTGGTTGAAAACGGGATATCTGGCCACCCTAGCCAAGACACATATTTCATATTAGAAGATCGCGGCAAAAACATTGGACTCTGTAATTTTAATTTATTTCTTTTTTATTTCAGAGGCAAAGCTCAGTAATGTTAGTTATAATCAGCTGTACACGTAGTGACTACCCGCTTATGTGGTCACCCTTGTGTTGTCTAATCCTTTCTGCTAAAGCAATTCATGGCGAATACTTTTTCATGTGTGATACGTTCTGTAATCTGCAACCGCGCGGTCACAATACGCCATTTAATTGGCTCAGCAGTCATGGGCAGCAGTAAGGATTAGCTGTGATATTTAAAATGTGCCTCTAATTATTAAACTACAAGGGCCTTGGTTCAAATGAGAGTCACTTTTGTAAGATCGTGTTCAACAATTACAAGCAGTAGAAACATGTCCTGAGCTTGATGGTGCAGCTGTTGCAAAAAAAAAATAAAGGGCTTGGCTGCACCTTGGATGTGTTAGTCCAAGATTTATCGAAATGACTTAACGTCTTAATGAGGTCAATATGCACAGAGCAGTAATTCAAATTTATATTAAACTCACTCCCGTTAGGCTCCTAACACACCTTGAGACTGAGCTTCCTCACCGTGGGGCCTTTAAAATGAGATCATTGCCGTTAAGAAGTGGATTTGCGCGTCATCTTTTCATACAAAAGGCCTCGTCAGTACTTGTCATTATGTCGTTAATCTCCAGCACTTTCCGGGAGGCCAGCACATGAGGACAAAGGCAAGGCAGGGGCGATGTGTGGGTAAGTGTGACAATCAATTTAAAGCCGGAATCAAAGAGACACTCATATTTATTTATTACTACGTACATGCGAGTGAAATATTTCATGTTTACGTTTTTTGTTATCTATTGTTCAGTGTGCCATGAACAACTCAGTCCCATAATTTCTTTATTTTTCATTTGCAACCTTACAAACGGCAAATACTACCTGTACTGTAGATATAATAAATTAACTCCTAAAATTGTGATTGAGGATGACTCTTGTTCAGGAAAGCACACAGTCACTGATTAGCTTTTCATTGTTGCAGGACAGAAATCATGGCACACAATCAGTCAGTATGAAATGTCAGCATTTACAGTAAGAAAAGCCTTTCACTGCGGTCTTGCTGCAGCCTTGCTCGCTTCCAGCTCACTTCTTTGCCCAGCAGACGACTTAAGACTCAGTCATTGGCTCCTTTTTTGTAGGGCTGAGTGTATACAACTTTTTTGATATGGTTTTTAAGTAATGCTTTGAGTGGGGAAAAAATGCTTACTCCCCTTATTCGAGTGGTGCCTGGTAAATTAGAGAGTGGGTAACAGTGAATTATGAATGAATGACTAATTTGATAAACGTATTGAGTTTTTATGTATTAACGAATTCTGCCCGTTTGAAATATCAGAACACATTTGAATGCACCTCATGTCTCGTCCACATTGCAGGACGTCAACTTCCTTTCTTTAGCAGCTAGTTCCCAAGGCCAGAGACTTGCTGTATCCTACAATGACTTGTGCTTTTTTTCTCCCTTTGGATTACCCAGGATTACTGAAGGAGTCGCATGAGGGTCACAAAGTGCAAGACAGAACTGTAAAGACAGAATACTACATGGACTCTCGTGAAGTTCTTAGAGAAGTTACGGCTAAAAGCTAAAATTGAGAAGTGCCGATAAGCCATACTGTTGTGTACCACTTGCACTTGTACTGTTGTGCCACTTGCAGCACTGGTTTTGAGGTTTATGGGTGAGTATGTGAGGGATTTTGTGTGAGATTATTGTTGGTTAATTTTTGGTTAATAAGAGAGGTACTTCCTTTGTGTGTCAGAGTTTTTGGGTTAAAGTATTTTGTGAGCGCAAATTTACTGGTGAGTTCTCATTTGGGGACCCTATTTTGCTTGAGCATGGGTGGAGTTTTACTTTCTTTTGTTATTTTCCCAGAATTTGCGCAGCTAGAATTGGTTGTAATGGGGTATTTGCGGGACGGAATGAGCTGAGTCACGGCCAATCCTGGCGTCATCTCTCATTTGCATTCAAATCAGAATGTGCGATTTGGAACGCAGAGCTTGATGTTGGGGAAGAAAAATAGACTCACTGGTTGGTGCAGGATACCACTGCCTGTTCGCACAGGTAAAATGTAAGATCTTCCTTTGTGGATGATGTAGTCGGCTGTGCATGTGACGTGGGAAATTGGCGACCGCTTTTTATCCACAAGTTTATTTCCTGTAAGACAGAATTTTACCAGGGTGGTAATGGACGGTATTTTGGCAGGTATGACTTTTTATGAGTGGGATTTAGGTCAGGTCTCATTTTTGTGTCAAAATTGATGCGGATGTGAGGCATTTTTTCTAAGAGGTTTTTGTGTGAGTTTGAGTGTTTATGGCTGTATGGGAAAAGTATCTTTGTGATTTTATTTTTTTTATAGTATATATAAGAGGTAGCTGTTTAAAACTGACTTTTAGTCACGTCAATAAACCACAGTCGGTGACATCACTGTGGAGCATTTGTACCCCACTCCTCCCCCATGCTTTCTTCCCGTCCCCGGCCCACCCGGCTCCATTTGCGGCACCTCAAGTAACGCGTTTGCCGTATCCCAACCCCTTTTTTCAGACGAGAAGAACGGCCAGGTGCCATCCAAGCGCTGTTTCTCGCCCTCGCCCGGCCGCAGGCAGGAACAGGAAAACAATGCCGCTAAATGTCCACTCGTCAAGTTGACGCTACAAGAGGAGTCGCTCGATCCGAAATAGATAGGAGCTCCATCTCATCATCTCCTCATCAACGCACCATCTCACCTCCTTTCATGCTGCTAAAGTGCGTGTGCTAACCTCACTTGTCTCTCACCCCAGGACTTATCCAGAAAACCTATTAGGTCCCGTCCTTCCCATCTGCCCTCCCCACCTCCCCAAACTCCACCCCTGACTTCACCGTCCCACCCGGAGAGGACGCGCACACTGGAGAACTGCTTTCGCGAGGGTTGGGTAACCATGGAAACGGATTCTTCTTGCAGACTTCTACCTTCATCTCTCCCAGCCCTATGTGCCCTGTCAGTAGAAGTAGAGGACAATTCCTTTGTCGTTTCCGATCCCTCGTGTGCGTCCCCCGGCCTCCTCCATAAACACTGGGCATCCCTGCCTCTGAAAACAAGCATTTTGCTCAAAGACTCAACATGCATACCAGCACAGGTCCAGTATGCGCACTAAACTCTGGGATGTATTACCAAGCAAAAGACGACACAAGCAGGAGGCGGAGACGAGCCGACGCGGACGCTCGCCAGATTGTATTTTCGTTTTCTTCCTTTAATGTGCTTTCTCTGAGATGAACTACGTGTAAAATATTGACTTGACCTGAAGTACCACAACTGCTGCAAATGAACTGGAACTGAGATTTCAGAGAGAAGTTGGGGCTCGTAACAATGTGGACAGGGGGGTGGTGATGTGAAAATGAATGATTTATTCTGTTGTACAGACTGCTTTCATTTATGATGTACAAAGTCAAAGAGTTGTCTCATTGTGACAATGTTTTGGTAGCCAATAGAAGAAATCATCTGTGTATTTTTTGTCACATGGTCATTCTTGTCTTTCATGTCCTCTGCAGCACTTTTGTCTTCAGTTCTCCATTCAGACCTCTTTCACGTACTTACCAGCAGTAGGAAAAGTCAAACAAATCTGAACATTATAATGTGATATATGTGCTTATTTTTGTATTGTTGGCCCTTATTTATTCATTTCATGGTATCATTACCTAATTTATTATAACTTGACTATTTATATGAACAAAGCTGTTAGGTCAGTTGAATGTTATTTATTATTACCCTTATGTGTGTTTTTAAATGGAGCATCGTTTGAAGAAAAAAACAAGATCTAATTTTAGCAGAATGATGAATCTTTTTCCTTGTGAAAAACAACAACAAAAAAAACATACCAGTGATTTAAGAATGTAGACTTAGCCTCTTTTTGGAGAGGGAATGCTCTTTTATTGATATTTGTCAGTTTCTATATTATTGTTTGCGTAGGCTGGGCCTGAGGAGGACGACAAGAGATCTGTCGATCTTCTTTGTAAATAGACGGTTCAAAATCGGGGTTGATTGTCTTCTTTACCATGCTGGGGATTCACGCTCTCTACGTTTAGCTTGTATTGCTGTGTGCATGTCAAACATGAGCTTTTCTTTGCATGGCTTTTGGTGTAAATGTTCCTCACTGATCAGTCGCCAGTAAACTACCTTTTATGTTGGCTGATGCTCCCTCACTTTTTACCCTGTCTTATATTCCCAACCTTTTTGTTTTGTTTTTTTTAGATTTTTTTTTGGTAGTTTGTTTTAATCTCTACTAGCCTGCTGCTCTTTTCCTTCTCTTTATCTTGTGCACAATGTTTTTGAGCAATGCCTCTCACTCTGTGCCACTCCATGGAGGACTCGGGACATCTTGAGCTGTCTTGTGTGGGTGTAAAGAATTCCCAGGGAGAGGACATCAATACTTAACCAATACAAAGCAATACCCTTATGTCAACTCTCCTTTGTTTTCTACACATGCAAAGCAAGCAGCTCAGAGGACAGTCTGATTCAGAGCAGGAACTAAACAGACTGATGTAATCCCCATATAACATAACTACTGTGAGCATCATCAGTGCTGAAAAAAATAAATTCATTCAGTTGTGGTGTTTCTTTTTCTTCCATGAGTATGTGCTCATGGTGAGTCCCTAGCATGTGTTGATATTCTAGATTTAGGCTGGGGACAGCACCCTTTTTCAAGCTACATTTTGGTGCGAAGCGGCTACCAGCTTGATTGATGCAAACCTCCGCTACGGAAAACAATTGATCATGTTTTAAAAATATTTCGCAAGAAAGTAAACAAGTATCAGTGTGCTGCTTTTCTTTGTTTTTATATATCTGCAAGTTCTCAAATTCTGATTTCTTCAAAAGCAGAAAATTGCAATGCCGCTTGATGGGTGAGCTATTTTCAGAGTGGTCTATAGGCACAATTTTGGTGACCCCTTTGCTAAAGTTTGTTTAGTTCTTAATCTTTCCACTTGGAGATGCATGGGGACAGCAAAATTTACAAATACATATTACTGTATTTCATAATGGCGAGTACATGTAAGCACATGCAACTCACAATGCAGATGTGGGTTCACTTCCGGTGTCAAGTTTGCACGTTCTCCCCGTGCCTTCTTGGGTTTTCTCCAGGTACTCTGGTCTCCTCCCACATTCAGTGAGACATGCAAGCTATAGGTATGTTGAAATCGTCCTTAGGCGTGTCTGTGAGCATAAATGTTTGTTCATCTTTGTGTACCCTGCGATTCACTGGCAACTAGTTCCAGGTGTACCCTGTCTGTCGCCTGAAGACAGCTGGGACAGGCTCAAACGTGCCCACGATCCTTGTGAGGTTGATATTTATTATGTAATGTTCAAGACAACATTTTCAAAATCCCATGTTATGATTCTGTTGTTACAAAGCATAAAATTAGAGGACAGAAAAAAAAACAATAAAAGACCCTGTTAAATACTCTGAAAACGTTTTCCTCATTAAATAGAAACTCATGAAGTGTGGACTATGTGTTCATGGAGGGTGAACGTAAAAGAAATGCATGTCACAGATCTCCTGCACTTTTGGGTCAAGGCCACAAGTCCAGCATGACCGCGTGTGCTTCAGTCTGGTGAGCGCCTGGCTCCAATTTTTTGTCCACTAGAGGGCAGCAGTGGCTCACAATTTCTTTTCCACCATACGCTTGCTGAGCCCTTGCTTTCCAATTAATTCTGTACGCAAATATGTCCATGTGGTGTGATTAGCATACTACATCAGTCACTGTGGATGTTCTACGTCACACACATGTTGGGGAAAAGGGAAAACAATGTCAATATTCCCGGACATTGTCCCGGTGCCCTCACACTCTTGACGTGACGTAGAGTGAACGTAGGCGACGGCACAGAGTGACCTCCATCTCCTCCAGGAGTGATTCGCCTTGGTTAAAGGCCAGCGTAGAGGTTGAGCTATTGCCTTGTCTGGATCCCAGCAGCAAGCACCTGAAGGTCTCGCGCTCCATCAGCGCAGGCATCTGCTGCAGGAAGTAACCTTCACAGAACGTGCTCAGCTCCACTGCCCTGTAAGCCTGAGACACAATGATTTGATGTATTCTTGCTTACAAAAAGCACTTAATGCAGCAAAAGCTGCGTTACGTGTGTAATGTTACCTTGGCAGTCTTGTAGATGCTAACTGCATTATCCAGGTTGATGTGCTGAGAGCAAATGAGCTCGCAATGTCTTTGCAGTGCTCCCAGCTGGAACACACATGCAGCTGACAACAGCTGAAACAAACAAAGGCACGTTTAAACAGACTTTTGCAACTGAAAGAAGAAGGTCAAACACTTAATTGTAAGAGTATGTTAATATCGCTCATTATGAAGAAATGTAATCATTTTAGGATTCTCTCACCTCCAATAAATCAGACACCCTGGTTTTTAGTGACTCTGTTCCTCCACAGTACAGGTATGACATCATCATCTGCAATCAAGTCAAAACCACTCATTTTAGTGTGCTGCGTTAAACAAGAAGACAAATTTTCTTGTGACGCCAGAATTGAACTTACCTGGAAAACGTTATATTTGACATCACTGATCTCAATCACCTTGTTGGGAGTTGCGTCAGAGCCAGACAATGCCAGCAGAGATTTGAATCTAAAAGACACAATTCAGTTATGAAAACATATTGCAACAAACATTGTTGGTTAAAGAATGTGCACTGAGATGACTGCACCGACTTGTCAGAGGCCGTGATGAGCAGAACTCTGTGGCCATAGAAGGGTTTGCCTTCCACCAAAAAAGTTACATCTGACATCTCCGGGTTATTCAGGAAGTGAGGATCTGCAAAGAAACACTAAATCTTTACCCAACACTACCTAATGTATCCAAATCGTACGTGAAAACAGACGCATCAAGCTCATACCCAACTGTGCTGAGAGAGTCGCTTTCATCTCTGGAACAGCGGGAAGAGGAGCTGGCCCAAAACAGTGGCTGAAAATATTCGACAACTGCTGGATGATGGCGTCATTCTGCAAAGAAACATTGATGGTAAACGTGTGCTTTTAATGCATCTGTGTGTGTGTGTGTGTGTAGGGGGGTGTACAAGGTTGTGCCCTACCTTGGTGGCGCGGAGGATGTTGAACATGAGGGGTAGGCCCACTGTGAGCAGCTCCTCACAGTAATCTTCTTCCCTGATGGAGGTGAACTCTCTGAGAAGGGACAAGGTGACACCCACCCTAGACTGCTGCTGGGCGCATCGTAGGGACTCGAGCCACACGTGGAGCTTCCACTGAACACCTACACAAAACAACCATGAGCACATTAAGAAATTAACCATGAGATTTTTTTTTCTTTCCCTGGAAATAATCATGGACAGTAAAAAGGGAAAAAAGATGTATTTTTACCATTCATACTTGTATTAAAGCTGTTTTAAATTAAAAAAATTGCTAGTAAGGCTTTTACAAAACAAACATGTCTATGTAAGTGACAATATGTACGATTAAGACCGTTTTCCATGAAAAATGAATAAATTGTTATAAATTTCAAAAACGTGTAAATAAATGTTTTCTTAACGACCAACAGTATGTCTTAAATATAATCGTAGGTCTAGTTATCATTAAATTATATCACATAGGGGCTGGCACTCACTGACACACCGGATGTCTGTTACAGCAGACAGAAAAATTACACATACTCCCTTTAAGACTTTTGAAAAAAAACAAAACAAAAACCAAAAAAAAAACTTATGTATAGTAAGGCAGTCCCTCCCCAAAAGTTAAGTTGTACAGTGCTATGTGGGGAGATGTAGGGGTTCGCTTAAATGCATTATTTAAGTGGAAGGTTTTTTTTTTCTTCTAAAAATTAAACATCTTAAGTTATTTAAATAAAAAGGAATTTAAGTTCATCTGTAAAGTTTTAATGGAAATTAGTTCGGGACTAAAAAAGTAAGACCACAGATTGATTGCAAGCTTTGTTTTTGTTTTTTTTTGTTTGTTTTTTCATTTTCCTCTCAGGATAAAAACATTCACGTATAAGCCTTTTTTCCCCTGAGCATTTAAAAAAATTCCTTAGGTTAATTTACAATGAAAAATTACTAGGTTAGCTCTATCACATTTGCGACCCTTGATGTCATGAGATGGGCTACACACACACACACACACACACACACACACACGCAAACAGGACCGCGGCTGTGTGTTAGCTACCCAGCACTCGCAGCTCCATGGTGACGTCCAGGTATCCATGTTCTGCGCTGTAATAACTGGCCTCCTGCAAAGCCTTCATCCTGGCCTTGCACAGTCTGGCTACGCCTCCTTCTGCGAGAGCCCCCGGGCCAGAGGAGGGGTTGGAAAGAGGGAGGAAAGGGCAAATCACCGCCTCCTCCCCCTCCACCCCCTCAGCCAGTATCTCCTCCAGAGACAGGACGTCCTCTTGAACCTTCTGAGGCTGAGTCAGGAGCTTTCGCAGCACGTTCCTGAAGTGATAAAGGAAAGGAAACCGATGTCAGTCGATAATGCGAAGAGGCGAGAACTAGAAGGGGAAGGTGGGGAGAGATTTATATAAGGGTTTGTGTCCATCCGCGTCTGTGACCCTGCGGCCTCAAGCTTGCCCCGCTCCTTGTGGAATGTGACGTGTTGAGTCTGTATTGTGTTCACACAAACTCAGAGCGAGCAGGTGCAGGGATTTATGCTACCAGCTGGTGTTCATTGACAAGTGTAAAGTAAAAGCAAAAGGCTGCGCATACTGCAAACCAAAAATAGCCCTGAAACAAGTTAGACACCCTTACCACCCTACTTATTAGCATAGCAAAAATAAACAAATACCTGTTTAATAACCTTGATGCAAAACATGTTGCAGAGCCCAGACGACATCAACCAAGGCGAGGCTATCTTAGTCTGTCTGGCTGAAAGTGGATGAGTAATTGACTTGTCAGGCCAAAGGGGTTTTGTCATCGAAATACAGTAAAATGTTTCTCATTATATTACATAATAACTTACACTTGCAAAAGTGATTTTTGCTCCGTGCTTAGGGGTGCTACAGACCAATTTTGCTGAAGAAACTACTTGTGTGGCAGTCATATGGAAAATAAACAGGTTGTTCAAACTGATTGAAAGATTCTAAGGCCACATATGTACCATATGTTTATACCCTATACTAGTGGTCCCCAACCCCCGGTCCACGAACCTGGTTGCAGGCCGCGTGGGCTGCATCCGAAAGAATTTTTTGGAGATGATTTAGTTTAATTGTTCATACGTCTGTGCTTCATCTTTGTTTTCTTGGCGCCGCTGTTGATATTACATACATAGTGAGAACCACTGGGACCACTGCCCTATACAACTCTGTAATTGTGTGTGTATTTTTATATATATATATATATATATATATATATATATATATATATATATATATATATATATATATATATATATATATATATATATATATATATATATATATAATGTGTTATACACATAAGTTTAATAATCTATTTACATCCCTTGCCTCTGTTTTCTCTCCAGAAGGCGGATGAGTACCTGTGGCCATGTGCAGCAGCATGACTGAAGCAGTTCATGTCTTCATAGAGGGACGACGTTAGCGCGTTCCCATCACGTGCCTTCGATAAAGGGTCAGCACCTCTTGCCAGCAGCAAAGTCACCATCTCATAGTTGCCTGTACACATTGTTGCAATACACCACACAGAGCTATAAGCAAAACACCACATTTGTAAATAACGATGTATTTACATTTTTTTAACTAATAAAGTAGCAGTTTTTTCTAACTATACTGTATGCTGTGTACTCAAAGAGTTTTTTAAGTTGAAATATGATGATGTTAAGGAAATTCTATGTCACAAGAGTAGAGGAAAGTATCATATATTCAGTCCCAAGTACCCATTCTCTGTTGTGAATTAAAAAGAAACAATTTAAATATGACATTTGAAGAATTTCAAGCATCTGTGTTAGTCCTGTTCCACCTACTGGGCCAAACACTATGACCACTTGGTGCAAAACATAAATTTATTTGCAAACGCAATATTTTGGAACACATGTATTCAATCTCATTATGGTCACAGTAGTCATCATGCTGCGGTTTGAAAGCGGCAAATACGGTTGTATTGGACTCTTCACACGCTGTCGGCGTGGTTATGTAAAGCATGCTTGTCCTCTCTTGCAAACCCGTTTGCCTTTCAAATGATCTCATTGAAGAATGTTGCCCCGAAGCTTGCAAACCGCCGCAGGGCAGCACTCCTCTTGCCCGCTTTCCATTTAGCCACTTATTTTCGGCATCCCGTTTTATACTGACAATTCAATAATGCCTTTGGTGATGGTAAACATGCTACTTTATGTGCAAGACAAATGGGGGAAAATACTGGCTCTCATTAGGTTACCTAGGTAAACATAGCAAGTTGATTACCATGAAGTTAAAAAGAACAGAGAGAAGTCTAATGACAGTGTGGGCTTATGCAGCATGTGTTCGTGCGTGTGTGTTTATGTGGCCACCTGCTGCTGAAGCCAGCTGCAGTGGTGTGTCCGCCGTGCTCTCCTGTCCATTACGGACTGCCGCTCCCTCCACACTGGCCCCGGCATCCAGGAGTAACTGCAGAGGCATACCAGTGCAACATGCTGCCATTGAGAAGGTACTTTCTACTTTCTACTAGCAGGACGTTCCAATCAAACCCAGGATGATCATTACCACCTAAGCCATGATAACGGGTTTGTTTTTCTCACCTGCACTACTGAGATGTGTCCATGCAACACGGCGAAGGTGAGCGCCGCCCAATGACGGCTGTCAGGATGCACAGACGGGTGTTTCGGGGAGCACGGTGGGACCTGACAAATCAGTTACACACAAAGATCAGACTTGGGAAAAAAAAAAAAAAAAAACATCATGAAAATAGAGGAGCCTAATTATGAGGACCACACAAAACGCTATCCATGCCAAGTCCTTAATAATAAAGTCATGTGTTATTTTATATTCATGTGATTTGTTTTCTATAATAATAAAGTCATGTGTTATTTTATATTCATCAATCAATCAATCAATCAAATATTCATGTGATTTGTTTTCTATAATAATAAAGTCATGTGTTATTTTATATTCATGTGATTTGTTTTCTATGGCGAAACATGCGGTTAGTGCGTCTGCATCACAATGAATTTGGGCTGGGGCCAGCCTGTGTAATTTTTTGCATGTTCTGCCCATGCTTGCCTGTGTATTTCTATTTCCTCAAGCTCCACAAATTATAAAACATTCACAGTAGGTTGATGAAACTCTAAACTGTCCATGGGTGTTAATTTGATTATGGATGGCTCTTTGTTTATGCAATCTGCCATTAACCCGTAACCAGCCTGGGGATGTTCTTCATCTTAGCCAAAGCTTAGGCATGGACATTCTTTGTCTTGCATGTAGTTTGACGATGTGAACATGCTGACGTGTAAAGACTACATAAGGTTCAAGAATGAAGTTGAACTTGTGAAAGAATATTTACCGCCACATCAAGGTTGGCGCTAGCATCAATCAGCATCTGAACCAGGGCCTCATCTCCAGCAGCACAGGCATACATCAGAGGGGTCATTCCCTGAGAGCGGGGGACAAGAAAAGACCCAACAAAGTGACTTAAAAGGTCTCTATGTTATTTTCCTTGCAGCACATGAAGTGTCTTAAAATGAAAGCAACAAACGTCGGCTGCTCAGCACCTGGTCATCCATGCTATTGACCCCATCGGGCCCCAGCAGGTCGATAGCTTGGCCGATGAGATCTGTGCGGCCGCAGTTGAGCATCCGGAAGCCCAAGTCGAGGTGGAACTTGTCTGTTGCCGCCTTCGAGTCCAAACGCTTGAAGGAGCTGAAGCAGCACTCGGGCCTGACGAGTAGACAGACTAATTATCAACTGAGAAGTAATTGATTTAGTCAAACACTTAAATGGACTGCAATACATTCATTGAGGCAAAAGGCGTTTGGGTTTATGTCAACACGGAATGGTCATACGTGCGTTCACACATACTTAAGCTGCCGCGGTTCACAGTCCAGTCCAGGAAGGAGCAGCCTGGCAGTCTGTCTGACATCATCAGTGTCCACCAGCAGACTCTTCCGATGTTCGGCATGAACGATGGCCACTCTGATCCACTCCATCAGAGGCGGCAGCAAGAGGAAGGGCCTGTGAAGCAAAATAAGATGAAGTTACTTGTTTTTGAAGCGTGACACAATTCTAACTCTGACAACTGGGCTTACAAGCAGGCTTTATCATGTTTTGTTTCAACGCTGGAGGAGGTATTGCTAACTTATCATGATTCAGACACATTTTGAAGAAACTCATAAACAGCCGTCAAATGCATGACGTATGCGTGTCTGGCAGCTCTTTCCCTGAACCCTGACTCGCCTCTTACGGTTTCTGTTCCCACCCACACAGACACTCAGTCCCACACTTACACTACTATTCACCTTTAAGTTGATTCAAACATATGACTTCAGCAGACTCCAACAATAAAGACAATGGAATCAAATGATACTACAAAGAACCAAAAAATATACAAATAGATCAAGCGGCCCAAAAAAAAAAGGATTCAAAGCTGACAGCCGTTGAAGAAAGTTACTTTGATCACAGAAAAGTCTAGAATAAACAGCATTCAAAAACTGCTATGGAATGTGCCCATTCAAATTGATTGCCTAATCATCCCTGCCCTTTGTTTCGCTCCCCATTGTCCACCACACCTCTTGTAATTGCTTAAGGAGCTGATCATGTCTTGTCCTGTTATCTAATCAGTGCCCTCTACTCTGTATTCTGTTTTGTCCCCCTTTCTCATTTAGGGTCTGTTTAAACAATGGCCAACACTGTGAGTGCCATTTCTTGTTTGCTTTTGAACATCTGAGCAGTCGAAGAGAATGGTAATCAATGTTTGAACAGAGTTATCATGACTCAACAAGCTGATATGACCCTGCCGGGATGTTATTCTCAGCAACAACTTCAACATTCATGTGGTAAGAAGTTGAGAACCCCAATGCATACAGTGAAGGTGGAGGTAAAACCATCAGCATTGTATTGCATTTGTCACTAATGTGCAGACGCTGTAGAAGACACTATTACTATTCATACGAGAAATAATGGTACCTTACATTTGAGTGTCTCAGAGATTTGTGCTCATTCATAGTAATAATATCCAATGTAAAGTATTTTCCCCATTCAAAATTCCCATAATATTGATGGTATAGCTTCAGTAATAACCTATAGTTGAAAGCCACTTCTGTAAGTAAAGTAAAGAACAAGAAATGTCCCCACACGGTGTATTTAAGGACTTAAATGTCTCTCATTTAGCTATTTAGAGCTTATCCAGGCTGTAATGTTAACGACCAGAAGAGTGCTAGGAGTAGGACGAGAGATGAATGGTCAAATGGGGTGTTGGGAGCCTGCAGGGAGTGTCTAAGTGCTGACAAAATGGCTAGGAGGCAGGTGTGCTATGTCTATATTAAGAAATGGGGGTGGGTGGTCATTTTACTTTTAGTGCCATTGGTGTGGAGTGATAAGAAGGCTATGTTTCCAGAAGTGATGCTGAGCAGAATACCCTGGAATCAATGTCAAACCCCCTTTCATGGGGGGATCCTCGCAACACATATTGACCATCTGCACACTTGTGCACAATTGTCTGTCTTCTTGACGGCCAAAGGAGATTCGAGTCTGCTGATGTTCTCCATTCTTTGTCATATCCTGAAGAAGTGATGCAAAGCCAATGCATGACGTTCAAAATACTGTAGTTGTCTTTTGATATGTTCGCGTGCATGTGTGTGTGTCCATATTCATAGAAGGAGCGTGTAAAAGTGAGAACCACCATCAGAAAGAACCGTGAATGTAGGAGGTGTGGTATTGTTTCACCAGAGTGTTCACCGGAATGTCTTGCTGCTCTCATGCATCCAATGTGGGGGGAAAAAAAATCTCAACCTTTTGAAGCGTTTGGTCAACCCAAATCTGACTTATGCCTTACAGCCTGAAACACAAAACCCAGCTTTGCCAAAGGCCATTGCAACATTAAAGTCTGGATGACTGTTAAACGAGAAACTAGATAGCCCTGATGGCTAGCTGACTGACCAAAGAGCTCAGGCTACATACTGAGAACAGCAGGATAGAGAAATTTTTACCCACTTGTTTACACAGAAATATTAGCTCTGTGCCATGGCACCTTCTTCACTACAACCTGCCTAGCTATGAACTGACAGGCTACTAATTGTCGTCAGCTATGTTAGGAAAGTGCAAATACTTTACTCTTCAAGCATGACCTGAGGACACTGAAGTCTTCGTTTCAACCGAGTTTCAAATGAGTTTCGCATGTGAGGTCGATTGTGGGGTGTAGATGGACACGTTTACCCTGTGATCAGGAATATGAATACTCTTGCAAGGACACCATTGATTCTGCTATCTGAAGTAGCAATGATACGTCTTTAACACCTTATCGCTGCACCACATCTGACCTTTGGCTCCCCTGAATCGACTACATTTCAAGGGTGGAAACATGTGTTTTACGTCAAGGTGAAATCTCTTTTGTGTGATTTGCACTTTTAAATGAATCCAAAAAAATGAGCTAAATATGAGTAATACGACTTTATTAATGCAACGCATTACAATACAAGAGAAACAAAAATGAACAAAATGCTACTGATAGTATGTGGCTTAATACAATGTTGAATACAAAAAATATGTTGCATGAACTGGCTATAATTTCAGCTGTTTACCTCCCATCTCTATGATTCTGCAATTAGATAATACTAGATTAGATAATACTTGATGATGTGCCCCACACAGATTTAGTGGTTCACATCACAACCACTGCGTGATTTGAAGTAAGTGGCAAAAGCAGATTTCGGTGTTCTGTTTGGTCATCATTATTTTGATTTCTGGGAGCTAGCTAGATTTTTGGAGAGATTAACGTAGATGATCCACATCAAAATCCATGAACTCGATCCCCATTTAAATGTGTGTGGCAGCCTTTGGACATGAGAGATGGTTTTGTGTGCCACACAGCTGCATTGGATGCCTACATGTGTATTTATTTTGTAACACACACTCAATTATTTTGACTGCACATAAAGTATGTCATTATGTTGTCATCCTGTTTTCTTTTCACTTAAGTAACAAATATGAAACAACAAAGTCAGCAATGTTAAATCAATAACCTAATCTTTTTATTATGCATCGTGAAAATTGTATGCAACTAGCTTCTCCCATAATCCTCATCATAAGCAGGATTTGGCCTAATTTGAGCTGCAAGGTGCACTCCAGCCAGCTACAGCGTCAACATTAACACCTGGATGAACTTGCCTACCTGTAATTTACCCTCAGAACAATTTTTGAAGTGAAGATTACACACAAAGGAAGGATGAAAAAATACTCTGCAGGTAAAGGACACTTTGAGTACTTAAATTACTGTGATTAGAGATGATGGTGGGTCTTAGTAAGTCAAAATTGTGGAAACCAAATCTAACTTTGTAAAGAAACAAAAGGTGTCACCTCTCTTTGCTGAGTGCCATACGTGGGGGATCTAAATTGGGGTTCTCCATGGACTCCATTTGCGGGCAGCGCAGGAAGTAGTAGAGGGTGTGCAGGGCGTCAGGCGACCAGGACACAGACTGCTGCGGGCGTGAATGGCGGGCTGGACTGAGCCCCGGTCGCACTGAGCTCAGGCGCTGCATGTGATGCATTGCACGAGATACCAGATCACCTGGAAAATGAGAACATGGACATGTTGACATTGCATGATTGAGAAGATCTGCATATACCGACTTAAGCAGAATAACTTGTTTTTACTTGTTATCGGTGTCAATACTGAGCTGATTTCAGCGTAAACCTTGTGGGTGTGATTTGTTACCGGAATTCTCCTTTTTCTAAACCGCAGACATTTAACACTGCTGCCCGTATTACTCTCCCTCCATGCCTTGCCTTTAGCCATTGCTGTCTTTAACAACGTCATTAGCAGTTAAGTACAGCCATGCGGTAAGAATAAATTGTCATTTATCTTTAATCACTGAAAGAGTTGATAAAGCACCATGACAGATAAGTAGATCAATGGCGCCGGCAAAGATCTTATCCGTTTTGAAACTAAGGTATTTAATCACTGCATTGGCCCCTTATTATAATTGTTGTGTTGGTAAATTACTTTGGGATCGCTAACAAGATTGAGTAAATGTGAAGCATTTTGAAACACAAAGTATCCGTCAAAACTTGGAACATTTAAAATGGTAAACGGCTTCTGTTTTATTGAAGTCGTATTTGCATTGCATTACGTAACTACTTATATCTTAATTCGAAGCAAAACGCTTGAGTTGCTGTTACCCAAAAGAGCTGTTGCATGAGTATCAGACGAAAAGAACAGTGGCTAGACTATCAGCCATCAAAGGAGGAAAGGGAGGGGGGGTTGGAGGGGAAAGAAAGAACAAGGGTGAATAAAAAAGGCCAGTTTGAGCTTGGTATAATATAGCGCTCATTTAGTATGATTACCGCAGGGCTAATTTCTAACCGGATTAGCATGAGTGGAGGAGCCAAGGGGCTTTGGGGGTTGTCCAGTATATATGAGCACATTAAAGAGTTGGGTTTAGATAGGACTAGCCCTCCTCAAATAGTCCACAGTTAACGCTGAAGGGTCTCCTTTGTGTTAACCACTAATAGCATTCGACCCAGGAGGTCTCCTCGGGATTCTTATCCAAGATGAAAAGCCTTTTTCCAACTTTATAGCCCATATTGTGCCTAGGGTCTTAAACTAGCGGTCAGGGGTTGACCTGCGTGTGAATTGGTGTATTTCATTCTTAGATTACTTTCTCGACCTCTGTGGGGTTACAGGGGGGATAAACTACAAAATATTCTACAGTAGATTCAGAAAAGCTACCAAGCTACAGTACTTTTCACACGTTTCGTCTTGTTGATGGAGGGCCACCATTGAATGCCAGTTCAGAGCCAGTGATTCTGTGCTAATTCATAATTCTGTTCTCCCAACCATTTAGCAATGTTTTGGTTTGTTTTTTTCTGAAATCTGCTATCTTCCCATCCAGACTCCATCTTGTTTAAATATTACATTTAAATATTACATTACATTACCGGTCACACTCACTGTACAGATCCAAAAGGACCGGGCAGTGGAGTACAGATACTCCTGTGTCTGCCTGTATGGTCTCCCTGGCCCCTGGCCTCAGATTAGAGTGTCAGCAGCCTGTATTTTGGTTCTGTGTATGGGTATTAGTGAACACACTGTCTGTGTGTCTGTTTGTGTTTGTAGGCACGAAAGGGTGTGAAGCATGCCAGCCCTGCCCAGAGCAACTCGGCTTCATCCCACTAGAGTGGTGTGGCACAAAGAGGCCACTGAGCAAGTGGGAGAATGACTGCGTGTGTTTGTTAGAGTGCATGTGTTCACTTTTTTAATGTCCAGCTAACGACGGCGGTGTATGAACGTGGCCTTGTGCTTGAGAAACAAATGGCAAAGTGTTACCTCGTTTGGCAGGGGAAACCTAACCTGCACTCGAATCAACACTAATCTCTATGGTTTGCTCTCCCCTTTCACAACAACCTTTCTATCATTTACCCAGACTAAAACATAATTCATCCAGGGTGCCATGACCTACCTTTACCTCAACCCTATTTCTCTTTCCACCTGGAAGACCCTTTAAATAGAACTTTGACATATTTAAAGTCCACTTTCCTTGACTGTATTTGGCATCAGTTTTAGCACATCGCATGTTAAGTGTAAAACAAGTATTATGACATTGTGTCCTTATTTCCCACACGATACAGTTCACGAAGACTGAGATTTTGATTTTGAAGAGGATCTGCATAGTCACATCCTGAATGACCTGGGAAAGAGGCGACCTTACGATGTGGACCGCGGCGTTTTTTATCCCCTCTTTATGCCATTTTTTTCGCTCCCGATAAAAAAAATAAAATAAAAAAAAAAACTTTTCAAACATGGCGGTTAGTTGTGCGCATGTCTACTAGGGGCAACACGTTCATATCACTACACACGTCACTGCTTATATCGCTACAATGTTGGTCTACAATTGGTCGGCGTCACAACTCCCTAAGATACTGGTCTACCATTGGTCGGTGTCACGGGTCACTATGATGGTGGTCTGCTATTGGTCGGCACACAGGCTCACAAAGATGGCTGCCTAAAGACTTTATTACGTGTGAGAGTGCTTTCAATTGTGTATTTATTGTGTATTTTAGTGCTTAATTCAAACTTGATTTGGTTAATCATGGGCCCCAAGATTGCTAGTGATGTTAAAGAGAGAAGTAAGAAGATGATTAGTATAGAACCAAAGCTGGAGATAATCAAGAAATACGAAGAAGGCTAAGCTAGCCGAAGATAGGGTATCCTTACTAAGAAATATGGCTAGCAAGCTCATCACGTCACTTTAAAGGTAAATAAATCCTTTACTATGTTATTTAATTGTACATGTATATTATATACATGTATGTTGATGTTTTTACCTGGGTTTTACACATATTAGCTAGCATAGGTTAATAGGTTTGGATTGCCCGCCATACAGCAAATTTGCGTTACAATCCTAACCGCAGAACGGATTGGCCCACCATTTAAGCAATATAAGCAATGTGGGCTTTTGAGCTATCTATAAAAGGTGACATGTATCAAGAAGAATGCTGGGGTGAAATTAACCTTTATATTTGACATAATTACAATAAATGGATCATCAAGTCTTTTATGTTTAAAATACCTCATCAAATGAAAAGGCTGCCATCTTCCAATCATGTGGTTGGCATGTCAATGATTAAAAATCAAATCAAATTGTGACCCAGTCAAAGACACCCACCCTGAGTCTGTATACTGTAATCCCATTAAAACATTTCACACATTTACTTCATCTAATGGGAAAAACCACAATAGGCAAGTACATTCTTCCTACGTAACAAAAAATGTGATGTTGCAGGGCCATGGTGAGTGAATTGTAATGTCAAGTACATACATAGCAATTGAAAACGTTTCATATTTGATAGACTTAGTATTATCTTTCAGATCAAAGATTTCCTACCTTTCCTCAGTTTAGCCCTTTACAATTTTCAGTATTTAAGGGACACGAAGGAGCTGGTCACATTTTGATTGTTTTGCAAGACGCCTGTTTATCTTCAAAGAGGATCAGTGTGGTGAAGTAGACGTGACTTACTGAGTTCTGAGATGCTGCCCACACAGGTAGCCAACAGTGACTGTTCCAGCGTCCTGAGCTCCAGTTGGGCATAGGCATCTTCCCTGCAGTCGCCAGACGTTTGATGATTCTCTGTGTAGGGACTGAAATGGGCCGGCAGTGACAAAACACCTATGGCAGGGGAAAAAGGGGGAAAACAAATTCAGGATGGGTCGAGATTTTGGAGGAAAAAAATATATCCGCTCAGAGCAATTCCCATTGGTATTTACTGAGTGGATATGCAACACCTCTATGAATTGCAGAAACAGTCATTTTTAATCCTAGTATTATTGCAGGTGATGGGGACAGTGAAGACCATAAAGCGTTGGTTCGGATCATTTATTAAGGCATTAAAAAAAAGCTTCATAGCACACTCACTCAAACATTGTGTTAACACTAAGATCAGCAGTATAATGCATTCAAGAGACAAATTTGCAAAATAATAAGCAAGATTTTTTTTTCTCAAGACAATATTTTTCATGAACTAGTTATTAATTAAGACGAATGAACTTTGGACTGAGATCAAGTTGTAATACAGGACTCCAAAATCCTTGAAGATTAAATACTGTGAGCCAGTGATGGGAAAGGACTGGTTCTCAAGAATTTATACATGGCATTCATGGGGCTGGAACAAGACAAAATAAAGATAATACTACACCACATGGATATGCTGAAATGAAGGTCAATCTCATGGGGATTACTTTCTAATATGAAATGCTTTAGTTACTCTTATCCTCTCCCCAGCAAACTTAAAAAGTATCTGTATTAGATTAAAACATTGCATTCCCTCTGGCAGCCTTTTCTCAGAAGTGAATTAAAATACCAAGTAGTGAAAAAATAATTGTTTTTTGCTTTTCAACATATATGTATTATAAAATATGCATTTTATTTATTTATTTTATTTATGTATTTAGTATTATTTTATTTTTTCTGTTTTACATGTGCCCAAGAGAATTGAATATTTTGTTTTGATCAACATACTTCTCCAAGTACATTTTTTTTTTTTTTTTTTTGGGGGGGGGGGGGGTCATCATTTGAATGTGTCAGGTCAAATGTGGAGATGTAACTTGATAGCTCAATCAAATCAAGTCATGTGAGAATGTTACAATGGCAACAATCTTCAGACTTGTCATATTCTGTGGCTTTGTAATTAACTGACGTCAGAGGTCATGAATAGATGCAAACTGGTTACTTTGAACAAACTGTGATATCAGCAGAATTTGTAAACAAGCTGTCATGTAACTGACATTAAATAAGATACTCGTGTTAGAAAATGTATTGTAATTTACCTCTTAAGTGAATTTGTAATTTGTATCTAAGTGAATTTACTCATGATGTTCGTTTCATGCTCCCCTTAATTTTTTTAATGATTACAATTTTGGAGGGGGGGGGGGGGGGGGGGGTGTAGGACAACATCAATGTAATACATTAATTTTATAGTTGACTAAACACCATACAAATGAAAATGCACATCATCTGTGTTGTGTAATGTCTGCAGAATCATCCAACTTTCATGAGGATCACAGTATTCATCGCTTCTCTTTTCAGGCAGGGAAACATAATAAGAGCCAGACAGAATAGACACATTTACTGCACAGTAACTACTAGAGAAGGGATAAGCAATGCAATGAAATACGCGAGGGAATGCACTGCCTGTCAAGCCACAGCATTACAGTAAAACAGCCTAACATTGTGAGGCCACCCAATGCTTCAAAATAGTTCCTCCTTGAAGCATGGTCGTGACAGCGGTTTACGACTTGATCAATATCTGATTTACATCCCTTTTTTTTTTTTTTTTGGATCAATGTTCTTTTTTTTCCCAATGATTGTCAACTGAGTCCTTTTCGTTCCCATGTAACGCGATAAAGCAGTAGTTTTTGCCTGGGAACGCGCTCACGGATGATATTTTTTGGCCAGTGATTTTCTTATAGTGAACTTAACTGAGAATAGTGAGACATGAGTTCTTTATTTTGTTTTTTTCCTTATTTCATCACCTCCTGGATGAGTTGTCACCAAACTCTTGGGAGTCGGCTAGTCCTGGGAAGTTTTGCCACTGTTCCTAGTTTTCTCCATTCGTGGATTAGATCTCAGAGCGGTTCACTGGAGTTCCACAACCTTGGAAATGGCGTTGGAACATTTTTCAGACTGATATATTTCCCTTTTTCTTCCATTTTTTATTTTGTGGAATTTAGGTTTGTTATTTGATAACATGTGTTCTTGGATTTTGTAGCCTACTTCACTATGTCCGGCAGATTGTATTTAGAAGATTTCTTGATTCAACGATGGAGGTGGCAATCAGGTTTGAGTCAGATATGTTTGTATTCCCCCCGTTAAATAGTTGTCAGTGTTATAATTGTAAAATTGGTTTGATGAAATGAAACCTTTGTGATTGATAAACATGCCCCCCCCCCCCCCCCCCCACACACACACACACAAAACTCAAGAAAGGGGCACATAACATACTTTTTCAGCTTATCAGATTGATGCAAAGTCTTAAAAAGTTGTAACTGTCGGAATAACACCGACCAATGAGGTATCCTACAGAAAGAAGTGTTACTTCAGCTCTCTATGAGTGCCTCTCTCGCACTTTCCATGAACAATTCAAAGTGAATATGTGCTGACTCCCCATTCCAAAACAAAGGAAAAAAGCTGTGTCCCACACAACGCTACCGTCACAAAGAACTTTCATATGCACAAAACTACAAATACTTAACATCATTGTGCTACACTTGAATATTTTGCTTTATAGCAATGTTAAAACAACAGTAAGCACATGTTACTAAACCATCTAGACCTCTAAAATGCTTCTTTGTGCGCCCAAGACAGTTGTTAGATTCAACGTGTTTAATGGTCATGCATTGCGGACACTTGTAAAATGCTTCACAATAATTAGATACATTTCACATGAAAATATAATGTATTATATTGAAAGAGGTCACTTAGACCTTTAAAATGAGAACACTTATTGAAGATTGTGTATCATTTGCACGCGTGAAAAGTGTATGTATGCATGATAAGTAAGTTTGGATGTGCGCATGAAAATGCAAAAAGCATTCAAAGAGATAGTCCTTCCATAAAGGTTATGTCCTTTTTATACTTGATTGTAATCAAGGAGGAAGGAAAGGAGAATAACTATGAACCAGAATACTAAAATAGAGTAATAATATCTACCAGCACATTCTCGTAAATTCTCACAGTCCCACCCTTGCTTTACCACTAAAGCAGAGCAAGCGTCATCTGGACCTGACAAAGGTTTACATTTCAAGCAGCGCCTCTCTCCACTTTAACCACAATTGAGGAGTATCAATAAACAGAGCACTGAAACACACAAGACAGTGAAATTGGGAAAGGCGGGTAACCTTCTGTGACTATTAGGGTTTCATTATTGAGGTTCACCCTAAAAATGCCATGTGGGAATTCATGGCTACAAACCATGGCTCAAACATCTCACGAATTCATGGTAGAGCCCAACTATCAAACACTCTGAAAAACATGTATACATTTTAGTCAAGCTGTCACTCAAAGCACACCACACTCCTGCCACACTACACATACTAAGGCCCAAAACCCAACATGTTTTTAATGCTTTGATTTGGCTAACCCTTTCACTTCAACTGATATAAAGCAACACACATTGCTTGATGGAATTCTTTCAGATTCACAGCTACATTTAAAGTTTTCATTTGTTTTCTCATGCAGACCTTGACTCTTTGAGTTCATGTATGTGCAGCTTGAATCTGAGTACTGTGTATCCTTGGTCCAAGTGGTGTGTGCTAATTTGCTTTGTCTACCACAAAGAATGTGCGATGAATGAAAAAGGACGTTACCTTTACTCAAATGCATGTGTTTGCTCGCTTACCTATGTGTGTGTGTTTGTCGACAAACACACAACTGCCTGTGCTACAAGCTAAACACTGTCTTCATTCACTACAGGGTGGATCAGAGAGCCAGGAAAAGGGGGCTTAAAAGTCACTTCCCCTAGTGCGAATGGGGCAGTCATTCAGGACAAGGAGGCTTTAAGCTTGCTCCTGTGAGGAAGGTGGATGATGGAGACCGGAAAATCTCCCAAAGTACAATGTTCAACAGAGGCTGTTATTCAATGTGCTTTAACCCCACCATGACCTGACATCCTTGGTGTTGCCCAAGAGAAAATGCCCATATAAAAACACACCCAACTCTTCCCATAAGTACAGGCTCTAGCCACTTGTTTTATACACTTTCAATTTCATCCATACCTCTGCGTCATATTGGCGGTACTTTTTAGGAGTGTAAATAAGGTGTGTGTAATGTACGAGTGTGAAACGTGGGGCTGTTCTGCGTGGTTACATGTGGGCTCCTAGAAGTAGCGGTATTTGCTTCGCTTCAACTACATAGTTGTAAATAGAAGGATTCACCATGTAGGGTAAAAAAAAAGTGTTTGCTTAGCCCAGTGGGTCCTCCTTATGATCCTTCTTATGATCCTTATCTAAACAGACTCCAAATGGGACAGCGGGGCATTTAGGAAGCCTACGTGGTCTATTAGTGTTTGGGCTAAAAATAATCATCCGTTTGAAAAGTAAGAAGTCTACAAATTAAACTTGTGTTTCTGGATACAGAGAAGCATTCATACAGAGAAGCATTCATAGATGGATGTACACTTACATTTTCGATTGAAACGGCATGAAACTGCCTCTTGTATCATGATATAAGAACTGCACAATTTCCCTAACACCTCCAGTGACAAGGGTCATGGGTCAAAGGCGGTGCACAGTTGTAACTAAAACCTACTGACAGTATCAGCTGCGGGGGTTTCTCCAAATCTCTGAGTCAGGACACTACTCACATTCCAATCACGGAAAAATGTCAATTATCAGGAAGCTGAATACTGTTGTGTTTCTTGTGAAAGAAATACATGTAGAAAAAACAAAAACGGTGGCTCGTATGTAAAATATCATGAAATAAAAGCTGGAATATGACTTTCTTCTCGTATACATCTTATGATCCGGATGCTATTAAATTTAGTCTGAATAATTTATCAGAGATGTAATTAAGCACTTGTGTTTAATGTTATCATTTGGCCCAAATTTGAAATATTGTTTTTGGGAATCATTTAATACCATGAGCTTTGAATACCATTTTGAGACACCATTTTCAATATTGAAAGTACACTTTTATCCATTACCTTTGCCCAGTATTTTTGGAAGCATCATAATTTATTTTTACAAGGATAGGTCATTTTGCTTTTGCATATTATTATAGATAAGCAAGTCTTTGTTTTGGCTTTATGGCAGGTGTTTACAGGACGAGGAGTAGAAGGCCGACGAAGGACCTTGGACGGCCGATCTTCCATGTGGACTGCTGCAGGAGGGTAAGGCATGATAACAATTTGCACAATTGTCTGTAATTTTGGACTGAGAGAAAGTTGACACCATTTTGTCTCATCTGCTTAAGCGGGTTGAGAAGTACTATGGTAGTCTGAGAAGATAAGTCCGCACAGGATCCTGATCTTTGTAGACTTGTTAAACTCTGCGTATAAAAGCAAACAAAATTGGTGTATCTTGTGTTAGTTTTATTGGTAATCCTTTCAGAGAAAAAAAAAACAAAAACAAAACACGCTTCTTGGCTTAGTGCATAATTATTTATCTGGGTTTAGTCCCTTGGTAACTGGGACCAAGACTTTTGGAAGGGACTTCACATACATTATACTTTTTACTTGATAAAGGCTGCCACTCAATGATTGTGGGACATATGGGCTAGATGTGCCTTGTGAGTCCTATTTTGCCCAGATCTTTAAGTTCATCTAAGAGGTTGGTATGGTGAGAAAAACAAGGAGCATCAGGCTAAACAATGTGTCATGCTAATTTCAGAACCAGACCAAATTTATTTGTCAGGTACACACCTGAGCTTCAAAAAGTTGTGCAGGGATAAGATCCAGTCCCCATTTGACACGGAACGAGATGAAGGCATGAAGTAAAACAAAAGCATTGGAAAGGGAGCGTAAGGTCACTCTATCACACAACCCTATCTTCAATGCCAACGCCCGTCCTGAACTCTGTCCACGTGATGGGACCTGCTGGGGAAGCGCTGGAATCTGACCGCTCACAGCGGGACTGCGTCATGACCCCCCACCCATCCATATGTTGCGGTATTGTATTTTTATAGCAACGGGAGGAATCCGGATTATTACATTTGGATTTATGAATTCAGTTGTTGATGGGGACCCATGTGTTCTGAACACAGGATTGCTCCCCAGTTATGAGAGAAAATTGAAAAAACATGCAACTGCATTCATTCTGTTGAGTATAATTCTCGAGTTGAATAAGGGTTACGTCACATTCATGGTGGAAAACAAACTAAATGGCAATGATGTTGTGTTAAATTGAGTTAGAACTGCAACTTTAAAACAATTATATGCAATAAATGCATTCATCCATTATCTTAAAGGGTGTATGTATAAATTTTCCATGGGCCTGTGGAAGCTTTAGGGGTATTACGGTAAATGCAGCAATACTCACTCCCTCTCTGGCTGCGGTAGCTATAACAGACATGGCGACTTCCAGAGGAGTGCCATCCCCCATGTCATTCTTGAGACTTGAAGGTCACGATTTGAGACTTTCTGGTGCACATAAGTGACTTATTCCCAGCTCTGAAGAATATGCTTGAATTTCATAATATTGACCCAAATCACACATTATAATCGAAACAAACAGGTAGGTGTGATCCGAATAATTATGTAAAAATAGCTTTCTGAATGTGAGAAGAAAAAAAACAAAAATTATGAAAATGAAACAGTAAAATCCTCCATGATTATCCATCCAAGTACATTTTCTTAGCTGATTGTCCTCACCAGGGTCGCGGAAGTGCTAATCACCCTTCCACTCTGCCGCCCCCCTCCATGATTAATAATAAATAAATGAGAATAAATTACACAGAATAAAACTTATTAGACATTAAACAAAGAAAAATTACACAGTCACATGCTTGCACGAATCTGTGCATGCATGCCGGATGAGCTTGGATTTGCCATGCCTGCCTTTGGTTTCCCACAGTCCTGAAAAATATAACATAAGCTCCTCAGCACAACTAACCCTAATCCTAAACATGACTTCAGAATCCCTTCTTCAAGCTCCTACTTTCTCTTTCTTTCATCCAGACTTCTCTTTCCCCCTCTTTTTCTCTTTAATCATGTTTCATGCAGTTTACATTCCGGGCCAACTGCGGTGCCTGTGGCTATCTGGTCTCATTCAAGAAGTCCCCGTTTCCATGTGCGATGCCGCTTCACATTGCGTGCAGCAAGGGGACAGCCCAGCACCATAGTTTTATAGGTTCTGTTGGTTTATTGTCCGTCTATAACAACCATGCTGCAGTTGCAAAAGCACATACACATTGAACCTCAAACCCAACCTCATATAACTAACCACTTTTAATGGTGAGATGAGGTCATCGCCCAAAATGCGGCCAAGCTCTGACCTTGACAATTATATATATAATTAAAAAAGAAAATAACAGACAAGGGGGAAAAAATAATAAGTGAAATGATTGAAAAGTTTTCTTAAAGAATAAACCTTACTAGCTAGCCACAAGAGTCAGTTGTTTTATGTTCCTTTTGAGGAACAAGCCACACTCAATTCATCACTCAATTGACTGTGGGATAGGTGCAAAGAGTGTAATTTGTTCTTGAATTAAGTTTGAACAAACTGTTCCCATTCTGTCAGTGATACACTTCTCCTCAGTCTGATCATAGACAAACAACAGATAAACACTGCACACTCATTGCGTCAGATTCTATTTTCATCCTTTCCTTGTTCTTACTTCCTTGAAATTTAACGTTGGCATGATAAGACAGGTGACTTAACACACTTATTTCCACACTCGTATCAGTTCACAAATATCAATTCAAAGCACGTCGCAATCAATCCTTTCCAATCTTTACGGCCGACTATAAACTCAGTTGTTGTGCCTTAGTTCCCATGAGCCAGAGAACGGTTTTGATGCAGAGATTTAGAATCTGATGTTTCAAAGAACTGAGATCCAAATTCGCAGTTGCAAATCTAAAGCAGCTTTTTCCTGATTAACATTCCATGCTGGGCACAGTAGAGAGCAAAATCATGACGCAAAACACACACGAGTTAAGTGAGGGGAAAAAAAAAAAAAAAAAAAAACACTATAGCTACAGGGGCCGGTAGGACCAGGGCTCCTGTGCAAGGATTATAAATCTTTTTTAAACACATTTTCTTTACCCCCCCTGACATTCTCTCGAAATAATATTTGAAATCACTTTTAGCGCAAAGTGAAAAACAACCCCACGAAAAAAGGTCCATCGTTGGGTGGCCTACACACATATTACTCAGTCATATTGTTCATTTATAAAAAGGAGTTTGGGTGGGCTTCATAATTTATATCAAGATTCAGCTTGTAAAACCGATTGGAACGTAAAATATTGAATGAGAGTGCATTATTATGCAAAAGCACCACATGAATGGACAAGCCATTGAAAAGAAATGTTTTTTTTTTTGTTGCCTATTATAACAATTGGACCAAGTCTGTGTATATGCCACACCTACCATCTGAATGCCATTGTTAACGAAAACATTGCGCACTGTGAAAAAAAGAAAGCACACAATACTAGGGGATGCACGCAAGTCATAACATTGGGGTGGGAAGGGTACCTCAGACATTATGTCTGGAAATCAATGCCAACTGATGGAACATGTAAGAAGCCACAAAATGTGGTTATAGATAAATAGACCACCCATTCTCAGACATAAAAAGTGACCCTACTTATGCTGGTCTCCCGGTTATCCACTACACAAATCATGTGGACTTGTCATTGTGGCTGTTGACAGCAATGTACAACTCTCACCAGTTCGTGCGTGCGCATGTTTTTGTCTCCGGTGTGACTGAGTGAGCAGGTTGTGTATGGAACTTGCACGATGTCATAAGTGCAGTCCCCTCATTCAACAGCCCGCAACACCCATCTGACACCAAGAGGGTTTAGAGCTCACCTCCTGACCCTTCCACACACCCAAACCTAAACATGCACACACACGCGCGCACACAATGACAACCAGAGGGGGGTGACTCTACACGTCAAAAGGAGCCTGCTAAAAAGGACTGTGCTCTAAGCAGATTTGTCCCATGTTGCCCTTAAAACCGTCACACTCAATACACAGCAAAACTTTATGGTAGCCAATTCTGTGAAAATAGAAGGCATGCACTTAAACTCATCACAGACACTAGAATGCAAAGAAAGCTCTTTTGTCTCACAAAGTACCCTATACTAAAACAGCACACCATGAGCTCCAGTCAATGTTGGTAACTCTCTGTCAGACCATTCACCGTCATTGACTGTCAATTGGTCTGTGTATGGTTGATACATAAACATTCTGCGTGTTTCTGCTATATGGGTTCATTTAGGACACGGTAGTGCAAAAATAGTTCCAAAGGAGATTTGGGGCTGGTATTTTCGGTTGACATATTTTTAAAGTTGCATCACTCAACTAGGTTGCCTGTTTTCCTAGCACTAAACAAAAGTACCCATGATTTGGCAATGGTGTGACTATACTTAATAAGCACTTGTATCAGTCTCAAAAATAGTGGTATAGAGCATCCCTAAAGAAAAAAAAACCTCTTCAGTTTTGGACCTTTTTTTTTGCATCCCTTCTATCACTTTCACGAACAACACAAAATGTGCACCTAATAGTCACAAAAACATTTACTGTAAGTCTTCATCTGGGAAAGACTGGTACAATGCTCACTTTCTCTTCATTGAGCTTCCTCTGGAAATGCGAATGTCAGGACTTGATTGTGAAGCACAATGAAAGCGAAGGAAGACTTAACACTGAAACAACAAAGACACAAAGGGGAGAAGTGCCCGCCATTGCAAATATATCAGGAGGATTTTAATGCCCTTCCGTGCTGACTTGGCAAGAAGGACAGAAACGTTCTGCCTGATGCGCTCTGTTTGCTGAGTGCATCGACTGTTTGAATAAATGTTTACTCTGAGCTAGTTAGTCCAAATATGGATCAATAGCTAGCCAAAGATTTGTGAAGGGAAAGCATCTTGACCTCTTTAATATCTGTCATCTTAGGACAAAATAACTATCATCCAAAATGTATCACAAACACATTTGTTGCTTTGAATATTGTTAATGATTTAAAACTGTCAGCTGTTGTCCTTCCAAGAGCATATGTTTGCCAAATATTTTAGAAGGTTATCACAAAAAAATGTTGTTTTTTTTTTGGTTTCGTTTTTTGTAAACCCGTTTGTGCATCTGTGTTTGATGGCTAGTCTACAGCGTGCCCAGTTTCTTCAGTGACCTGTGGACCAACCACTTAATATTCAACCAGAAGATAGAAAACAACAAAAAACATCGGCAGCGCGTCTGGTCTCCATCTGTGCTTCTCTTGCTCCTCGTTTGTTTTAACAAGAAAGCCCAAAGTTAAGCTCGTGGACAATTGCACACAATGTCAAACAATTTGCCCTTCAAAAGATGAGAGCGCTGTGTATTTTTGCGTTAATGCATTTCTTCCTGAATACGGGAAAAGGCCCAGTTAATTCACTTGAACCAGTATTATTTCCCACAATGTTAGCCAAAACCACAGTGGTTAAATAATTGCTGAGAGTAAAGCTCTTTCAAAAACAAAGAAACTCAAGCCCTGGCACATAGATATACAGTGCATATTGTAGCAAGCGAGCATTGTACATTTTCAACCCCACCCTGCACACAAATGATTAAAGATTTAGAGGGAAGTGCTGATATATCCTGGCCACACGTACACCACTTAAGTCTGTGCTGCAATTGAACACAGAGAAAGAATTTGGAAAAGTTTACATATTTTGGAGCAGCACAGTAAACACACTTTCGACAAATACATGCCGACTCTCTGCGCTAACCACTACAAGCATTGTTAGCAAATGAAGGTTAGTGAGAGGTTCAAACCGCGTTCGTTCACCCTACGCAAAGCAAGCAACCAAGCATATGCCCTTAAGAAGATTGGCATTTTTTCTTGATGTGTGTATGTATAACAGATCAGACAGAGGACTATTCTGTCACATGGTCACATAGCTCCTGTACAAACAGCACACTGAGTGACAAGTGTGTTTTCATTCTTCTCCCACAGTTGGCTCCGTCTCAGTGTGATGATGATGACGGCTGAGCATGTGTTGGAGTCATCACTCTTCAATTGGGTACGCTTCCACAACTATACACCCTGCATCCATGGAGGGACGCAATTTGTTTATTTTTACCCTTCTAACTTTCCAAGATGGACAGTGGGACTTACTTTATTGTTCAGGAAACCATGTGACCAGGAAGCGTTCAAATGATCAGATTGTGTATAGTTTCCCAACCCTTGTAGAAAGTTTGCCCCTTTAGCCTGGAAAGTCAAGGGATAGTCAGAAAAAAAAACACAAGGTGATAGATAACTTGTTAAGATTCTCCATCATTTTTGCAATCGACAATGCAGCTGTCTTGACGACAACTACCCTGAGATTACAGCGTATATCTAAAATCAGGCTGTTTTTGTGGATAATGATGCCTTCCCCAGCTGTGAAGGAGCCTTCCAGGCAGCAGCGGCCTTGTGCCGGAAGTCTATAGCTGAGCCTTGACCACTGGAGGCCTGGCAGCGCGCATCAAGATGAGTGCCGAGATGAACGCAAAAGAGAAGACAGTAAAGAAGGGGAACAACAGAATGGAAAAATGCAGTCCTCCTGTGATTTCATTCAGCGACCGAAATGACTATTTCACAAACATACAACGAAAATAGACAATGGAAATGCGCGTGCCTCTGCATGAAAAGACATGACCTCGTTGCACGAGCCAGCAAACCGCTGACCTCTCTTTGTAGCTCCCATCACCAGTTGGTGTAATTACAGGCTTCAAAAGCAGAAGTCTACTACAGCCAAGAACCACAAGGCAGGTTCATAACTTTGCTTTTTGACTGTTTGGGATTCTTTCTTTGCTTGGTTGTTTCTTCACATGTTAAATACCTACAGGTAACAATGATGTCCTACAGAAAAGAGACATAAGCATCTGCTTCTAAGAGGGGGAACATGGGTGGACCACGGGTCAACCATGTCCTTCAGGAACAGAAAACTAATGATTTGCGATTGAGAGGAAATGAATCTGGATTCAATAACAATTTAGCAATAAGTTGCTTCATGTTCCAGTTAATTTGCTCTTAATTTGAAAATGAGTTTATAATATTCCTGTTATGGCACTGTAAAGTGTCAAATTAGATGTACTGATACCTGCAGAAACAATATGTTAAACTGTCATGTACTACCACTGGTGCCGACAGAGCCCCAGGGTTAAACAAACATTGGCCTAGTGTTCCCTTGAACGGAAAGTGACGATGACATTTCAAGGCAGAGATGTTCAAAACTAAGAGACAACAACAGCACATTGTGGAAGGAAATAATAACTGGAGGAGGATGAACAGGGAGCAGCGAGCGATGGTTCTGAGGGATGTTTTCATAAGACAAGAGAAACAGTGTCTATTTTGGCTCGCTCTTCTCAGCATAGAACTATCAATCCAGGCATTGTGATCAACTTTGTCGCTTTGAACGGACACTGCAGTGAAGTTGAGAAACAGAGCTTGTCCACCCGCATCCTGGAAAAAGACCTGTTAAAATGCTGATAGTATACTGATGGTGTGAATTCCTTTCCATCTTTGTCTGTTACTTATCAGAATGTGACTTTATCTTGTTTTATTGTGTGTGGATACCCGCAGCACTGTCGCATTGTCTGAGTCTATTCAGACGTCAAAGCATCTGCAATGTTATCATGACAATATAGAGATACTGTACATGAAGATACAGTATCTGCTGATGTTTTAACATATGGGCTGGTCTCTATCCCTCTCTCTCTCTCTCTCTCGCTCTCGCTCTCTCTATTGGCCCCACACATCAGTTCAATGGATCCAGACCAGAAAAAGATTGCTCAATTAATAAATGGAAATGTTTATATGAAACCAGTGAATACTGTTCAAGGTCGGCACACGTTCACAGCTTGTCTGGGTTTCTGTTAACCAGTTGGCTGGGTGTTATAGTATTTATGGCCACCAGAGTGACCTCACCCCTCCCCTCTGACCACCGTACACGCCTGACACATCTGCCCTCTTTACACAATCAACACATAGGCACACTAACTTAGCTGGATCGGAAGCTCCATCTGTGATGGAGTCAATGGGGAACTTCCCAGAAGCTGCAAATGGTGAACAACGCATGGAATTGTTGTTTGGTCTGCATAATTGCAAAAACTTCTAAAGTTTTCACGTTTTTCTCACCTTCCAAACGAGTCAATCCAAAGCTAGTCCCAATACAACACCTTATTAACGGCACATAAGTGCTCCTTTACAATGCACACGACACTCCATACAATGTTCATGTCAAACACCTGCACAACACTTGGCTGAACACTTAGGTTCAATAAAGTCACACATGCATCAAGAGGTAATCTGGGTGGAAACATGTTTAAATCTAATGCATATTCTTGGCTTGCTCGTGTTAAATGAAAAAGTAATGAACATAATGACTGTTTGCTATCTTGTGGGTTGAAGAGGGTGCACAAGTATTAAGGGGCGCTTTAGCCACACTTACTTTAACTGCTGTCTGACTAACTTCCCCTCTGCACTTTCTTTATATAGACAAACTATCAGCACAAAGCAATTTATGATAATGATAAGTAGCTCTCTCTCTCTCTCTCTCTCTCTCTCTCTCTCAATCTTTCAGTTTCTTTCACACAAAAAATGAAACAACACAAATGTTGATATGATACAATTAGTCATGTGCATGTTTGAAATCAAAGCAAAACAATAATAAGATTATAATCCACAAATGCAACAAGATCACTTTTAGCATTGTAGCTCGTCATTAAAATGGATAAGATTGGTTATGGTGTTCTGTATTTCAGAAGCACTGAATAAACATTTTTTTTTAAATATTAGCGTGAAATTCTAAAATATCTGCCGTTTCTGTCAACTTTGACAGTGGTCTGTAGCCTTAAATATTTCTTCTATGAATAATTGTAGGTAATAATGATTATTTTCTTTTGCAAACATCTTTAAAGATTACATTGAGGTAGGTGTTTAGTACGCATTTTTAGAATTCAAATGCCAAAGTAATTTTGGGTCATCTTGAATGAAGAGGATCAGAAAATCCTTTGGCAAAAACAAGAATCCGAAGTGCAATGGTATTCTAGGGGGAAAAAAAAAGTATCCTCACAATGTCTTATCTGTCTGACTAGAAACCCAACAAGAGAAACGAGTGTTTCTCTGGGCACCCACAAACAAGGCATCCTTTCAACTGTGTGAAATTCCAGCACATACTAAATCGCCAATACAGTCCTAGTTCAAGCTGCTTCCTCCAACCGTCTACAACTGAATGGGTGGATTATGTCAATGCTAGCTAGTATATTTGGCTGCCCATACCTGCAAATAATAGTGATAGAACAAACGGCTGAAGAGGCTAATGACACATTTTCAAAACAGCTAAGAGTTATGACGTGCACACAAAGACAGAAGAATAAAATTCAATGCCCTGAAAGCATTCAAAAGAAATGCCCCTAAAAGCACACAAATGATAATCACATTGCACTGTATGTCACAACTCACCCCTCTTAATTTTTTTCTTAAAAACATAGTTTTTTTCCAAAATATAATCATTTGGTAACCGATGGGTTACTTGTTTAGAAGTGTTTATTTTGGTTTGATCAAGGTGATCACATGAGGTGGATGTGCACAGCAGAGCACATCAGCAAAGAGAATTGGGGCTTTGGCTGCGGCTGTCACGTCTGTCTTCCTGTGGCCACATATGTTCTCCATATGGAGGTGCTCTAAATGTGCTCCTTCCCTCCACTAACCACAACGGAATTCATGCAGGTTTCACTGTACCGTACATGGTTTAGATTTAATAGAGACGTGCGCGAGGCTGTGGTTCTTTTAATTACTATTTGCCTATCTGGTTGACGTTGACTTGAACAGGTGATGTTTCTGAAAACTCTTAAAACTCAGATAGGATTTGTGAAATGGGGAATGCCCAGGTGTGAAAGCGCAAGAGAGCAATTGCATGAATGATGCTTTAACCCTATTGTGGTTTGACTATACACTCGACGTTAGAACTATAGTGACAAATAACAAAAGAAAAAAACATTCATCCATGTAGTTACGAATAGTTGCATTTTCAAAATAAGAAACATTCCACTAAATAGCAATGGCTCTGCTGAAGGAGAGATAAAATAAATATTTGAACAGTGATCGTATAGTGGCATGGATAGTTCCTTAAGTGACATTGCATCTGTTTCATCCACAAGGTTGCATTACAAGGTTGGAATGCTGTGGAAAAAATGGTTTGAGAAAAGTGAGCTGCAATGTCCTCATATGGCCCCATGAGCCATATCTGGCAGCAGAAATGTTACAGGGTGATCCAGCTCTAAGCCCTTGAGCTATGGTCAAAATATGTCTACAGTTTATTGCATTGGGACAATGGCAAAATTAAGAAATGCAGTACTAACTTCTAGAATGATTATGGACGACTACAATGTATAACAATAGGCATCCAAAAATGTTTAATAATAGTGTCTAGGTGCACAGTACTGCAAGAAGACACTCCTCTACAAACGAACGAGTTCCGTTCTGGGCGCCTCTCCTTTAGTGAACGTTTTTATAGGTTGTCAGTAATAAAAAAAATCAGACGGGGGAGGGGGGGGGGGCAATCAGAAAAAAAAGGTGTTGTTTAGTAAATCAACAGCTGCTCTGGGAGGGAAAAATCAAGTTGACCGTTGTCGCAAGAGAGAGGGACTTCAAAATAAAGGCGTACCAGGCCTGTTCACAACATACACTTCTTGCCATGGTACAACTTATTTTCAAGCAATAATTGGCCTCTAATAAAATTTCCTGCTTAACTATAATGGAAAGTATTGGCAGGGAGTGCATTATTCCTGTGTACTGCACAGTATCGCATAGCACTTCTGGCCCATCCCTACTAGGTACTGCCTGGTAAATGTGTTCTACATAGAATAAAAATGTCACGTTTACCCTTTGTTTCGCAATATCACTGCAAAAGAGCTAAGCTTTATTGGGTGCCCCTGCACTACACTTTCAGCAGAGGAAAGACGTACTGGGTGGTAGGTTTGTTTACGATGGCAGCGCCGGTATTGGAATCGCAGAAAAAAGAACAAAATAAAAAAATAAATACAAATTCTCTTGTCTCTATAATATACTGTATGTCATCATACCACCAGGTCTAATTGGCAGACATGGTAAAGTCAAGATTCAGGATCATTTGGCTTATCCCTTTATAGTGGAGAAGAGTCTCTGTCAGTGAGTTGTTGATCAACCAAACTGAAAAGAAAGGCAAATCCAGGCCAAGATTATTTTAGAAGACACACAAACATACACATAACCACAAAACTTTCTCTTTCTAAAAATCAGACGTTTTCTGATGAAAGAGATCCAGATATCACGGTATCGAAATATCATCCCGATAAAAACACACATTAGAAATGGCAAAGACTGAAATATACACACAAATGTGCCTAGGTTACCTGTAATAATGGGCCTGTTGTCACTTTTACTAGCAAGTTACATTTAAAGGCTGCTTGTTTGTGTTTTTCTGTCCCTGCATCGCATTCTCAAATCTCATTATGGAAAATCACTTTGCAAGCTTTTTGGGACACTGAGGAAATGGCCTTTAATCTTCATGTAAACAAGCTATTAGTTCAACTTACAATTATTCCAAAAAAAAAACTCAGCAGGTGTGAGAAAACAAAAAAAACTCTAGCCATCTCTTCTTCCCATAAAAAAAAAAAAAAAAAAACACTTTTCAATGTCATTTTCAATGTTGCTTTGCACACCGGAACAAAGTTTGTTTACTCCACTGGTGAGGAAAAAGGAAGACTTTTTTTTTTTTACAATCTAGTATTGTCACACTAAAACCATATATGTTTTTTGTTTTTGTTATGTAGTTTGTCAAATATGTGTATTTTTAAGAGGAGAAAATGAGCAATTATGTTTATTTATGGAATTCAAATAAAGCAATCATATTTGATCAATGGCAGGTTTGCTCCTTGTGTACATTCGCAAATACCAATGAATGTTACTGTATGTAATGGGATGATAAAAGGAGTGGGCTCTGTGTCGAACAGTGCTGCTACAGATGAGTGTGTTTACTTTAGCAGTACAATGCTGAGTTAGTTTGACCTTAGCACACTGCCTTCTCTGATTCTACTCAACAATGAAGTCTCTGACTGACAGCATCACAAAAGCTCCCTAAAGCAAAGAGCTTTAAAAAATACATAAAAGTACTTTGAAATCACCCATCACACTTATTTGTGGGGTTATAGCATTGGATGAAAGTGACCACAGTAGACGCAAAGGCGCACGCTACATAAATACAACATGGAGAGAATAATATTGTGTCGCTGCTCCAACTCTCCCTCACATGCATCCTGTCACCGTAGCATCTTATAGCAGAGTCAGTATGACTCCAACATATTTCACCAGAGAGCACAACAAGGGGTTATTACATCCAGTTCTCGGTCAGACAAATGTGTTTCCACTTAAACTATAAACTCTGTGCCACCCCCACCCAACTTCTTCACTTCCCTTTCTTTTCGTCTGATCAAATGTTCCGTTTGTAGTTAACGGGTTCCGCTTTGACTATAACGGATTTCAGACTAGTAGATACACACATGCAGAGAAGCTTGCTAGCTAAGCCCAGTAAAATTTTGATGAGTGACATTGGCTTTTGTTTTCTTGTGCTATAACTGCATTTTAAAGGATGGGTCTGATTATTGTTGCCACTAAAACCATTACATCAAAGCGTGCAGATAACTCATGATAAATAGCTTCTTCCTCAATGCAGATGAAGTTATCTCTGAGGAAAATCACTGGGTGTCGTGGTCAATTAGAAGTAACACATAAAATTTTCCCCAAAAACAATGACAAATATTTTTTAACACAGGCCTTCAATGAAATAAAAATGAAAATAAGGGCACATTTTCTATTGCATTGTCCAGTTGATTTAAAAACCCAGACGAGTGGGCGACTAATACCGATATCGGCCTCAGTCGTGAGTACGATACCTTAAAATGAGGCCTGGTATGACCCTGATACTGTAGGTAACTGTAAGGTTCTTTCGGATTATTTCTGTATGTGGATTGTTCCTTTACTCGTTGTGCTTTGAGATTAAAGTTTACAAACAGCTTCTTTGTAATGTAAAGACATCAAATAAAATGTGTTTCCCATTTGTTGTGAGCTAATAGTTATTAATGCATGCATTCAAAAACAAAGGTGAACACATGTCCCAACTAGGGCATTATGAGCCAAAGAGGTATTTATCAGTTTTCATATTAATCATTCAATGATTTGAATTCATAGGGACACTATAACACAAATGCCTCCCCTAAAGGACAGGACTCAAAAGACATGGTTTTATACTGTTTCAAACGCAGATGGTTATTCTGTGAGGTTAAGAACAAATTGTGTCTGCAAAAAAAAAAAGGGTGCAGCACCTTCTCTTAAGCACTGCAACCTTTTTGCCACAACTCCTACCCTCTGGCACTTAATGGTTTCCTGTGAACGACATTGTTTCTCGTATGACCAATCCAGATGACAACACAGGTGCATGAAGCATTACACTCCCCAGGTCACTCTCTAACCGTCTGGTTCCAACCCTTGTTTCCCTATTACCTACCCAGGCTGAAAATCCATTCCACAAGACAGGACAGATTGCCTCAAGAGTCATAGCCAGGATGCTGTGGTAATGCACACTAGCAGCACAGTTTCCAATTTAAACAAGAAAAGGAAGCCCAAAACCAATGTGGGCTACACAGACTAAAACTCAGTTCACTGTCATCCAAGAATTTGTCATGAAGAACTTAATCAAGATGTATATCTAAGAATGCTTTGAGACTCCTGCTGCTATTTCTGTTCCTCTATTTGTGTCTATTGCCTTATTGTATCCGTGTCATTGTCAACTTTATTCTTCTGCTGTCAGTGATTGATGATAAACTACGTTGTAAACCGTGAGTCACTCAGCTGAAATGTGTCGGACGGAGCGTAACGTCATCAAAAATTAAGACTGACATTTCGTTGAGACCAGAAAAGGAAGCAACAATGGAATGCGCATTGAAGATATATTCTCTACAGTTACTTTACAAAATAAAAGCTAAACTCAAAACAGATTAACGGGGGTTTCCTGAATCTATGTCATTGTCATTGGATATGTCATAGCTCAACAAATCATGTGCAGCGTTATACTGTATCTGTGAAAGCATTCTCTTTCTTCCAAGAATAGTTTAAAGCCACACAAATACCCACATATGAGCACAATAAAACACATGTGCAAAAGAGCTATCCAATGAGTCTGTGTTGTCACAGCTGGCCCCCGACAAGAAGCCAGAGCTAACATGCACCATCAGTGTGCTGGTTGGTGGCTGTGACTTGAGAAAAAAAAAAAAAAAAAAAAGAAAATTCAGAGAGTGTGTATAGATAAACTAATAAAATGCAGTACTTAAGGAAATTAACCTTCTGGGCTGTTATGTTGTCATGTTAGGAGCATGTTGAACATGCGTGAATCATACAATGGCAATGTCACACTTATATTAAAGCCATGATAGGTTTTCCAAAACTGCATATGATCATGATTCCAGATGTGCAGAGTAGGGCAGTGTATTTTCAGAGTGCTGGTTTCACCATCTGTGTGACCACAGTGCTGGGATGTTCTCCCTGCCTCTTTCTCCACACTGTTCCCACGCCGCCTTTTGGGCTAAATACATACTTTGCAAAACACTGAGCAGTGCAGTATACACACAGTTCTCCTACAACCTAAATCCATTACTCATTGCTTTTCTTCTACCTTTAAAAATCTGGAGTAGGAACAATTTTGTAACAAACCCAAACAAAGTTTATTTATCCGGGCCAATGTTGCATGCTATGAATACAGTGATCCCTTTCAGTGAGGCCCTGCCGCTTGTACAGTTACACACACACACACAGGCACACAAGCACACACACACCTTCGCTTCCCACAGGTGGCCTATAGGCTCATGCCAGATAGCATTGCAGCGTATGACAATTGTACTGATATCGCCAATTAACATCACCTTTCAAATGCAATTTACAAAATGACTAATCTGTTGTGTATACAGCCAAAAAGTAATAAAATGGCCTTGAACAGCAAGAAAAAATACAAGTATACCTATTAGTACCATGGTACTATGTATTATGGTACTCAGTACTATAATAGGTAGTCCCAGGAAAGAAGCGGAAGCTTGGCAGTGTTCTATGCTAAAACTCACTGAAATGCTTTACAGTGGTGGCCTACCAAGTGATGGCCTTCTGCTGTGCACAATACATCTGATTTGGGACGTATTGTTTCGGTATTTATTGTCTTTTGTCCGAAAACTAAAAATGCATATTGTTGCCACTTTCGGCCCCAAAAAAAAATTCTGTGGCTGAAAACTCAGTGTAGCCATTAACTCTTTCAGTGAGAATTCTTGTCTTTTAAAATAGTAGTAACAATAATAAATAATACAATTCTGGTCAAATAAGTATTTTTTATGGAGAAGAGCTGACACCCTTGACTAAAGCTTACCTAATATAAGCCAATTGAGCACTGTAGTGCTACCTGTGACCATTGGATGGCAGTGTTACCACACTTATAACACGGCTATTAACTAAATCAATTCTAACTTAAGAATGGAAGTCAATCTTTCATACGGCAGCACCCATATTTACATAGACACAGCACACATTATTCTATTGGCCTTGAAAGGTGAGTGAAAATGCTTAATATACTGACCCTCGAGAGGTTTCCTTTTCCAATGACGCTTGGTACTGAAAGAGTTAAAGGGGAAGTCAAGTCAAAAAATCTATTTACAAAAAGATTTTTTTTTATGCTAACTAATTTAATTATAGTACAAACACACTCAGATGTGTGTACAGTATCTAATCGTGTAAGGTGACAATGCAAAGACACAATAGCAACTATTGCTTTTGATTACGTTGTGATACAATCAAATGAAGGCTCTAGTATACTAGCAGCAAACAGAAGACTGTTTAAATGTAACCCGCCAATGAGGAATTTACTAGACGTTTGTATGATCACAAAGATCAATGATTCCATTTCCACTGTCTATTAGTAAAGCGCTTCCCATTACAAAATGCACCATAGTGCTCTCAGGACATGCACTGGCTAAAAGAGCTCGTTCATGCTTGTGGGGAGAACTGAATGTCAAATGGATTCTTTTCTACAATAATGCTGCTGCACAATGAGTTCAAACTGTGCTGTGGAGCCATTTGAACGCAGATAAAAGGAAGACTAAACAAGTTCAGGGTCGACATGTGTACTACAAGCACATGCTTGAGTAATGAATACAGGCCTGGCACATCCCAAACAAGTTCCTCTAATGCACTCCTTGTAGACTAGAATCAATAAACAGTTAATGATGAAATGGATGTGAATGCGTGAGCAAAGAATACCAAAAAGATAGAACCAAGCACAAAAAAAGGCAAGAGGGGAGTTTTCAGAATTGTTATTGGAGCCCTGCAAGTCTTTGCTTCCTTAAGGACTTCCAGATGTGAGCTTGCGCCTGAGAAAGAGTTGGCAAAATGAAGAGAAATCAAGAGCAAGGGAGGAGTATTTTTCTGAACGTGGCCTTCCGAGTGATCATCAGCCTACCCTCCCATTCATGAATTATCACGTTGAAGGCCAAAAAGTAGACATTTGCTTTTCTATATAATGACTTCTATGGGAACGTCAGCAAAATCAGAAGTTGAGGTCTGACTGTAAGGGTGTGGGGTGTCAGGTGGTGGTAGAAGGGCATGTGGTTAGAAGAACCCAATCATGGACCTATAAAAAGCTGGGGTGGTCAGAATAATGGTCTGTTGTTATAGCATATGCGACACAAAAACACACGCGTGCAGGCACACACAATCTTGAACGTTGAACCAAGGTCAATCCAAACCAATTAAAAGACATCTGTCAATATTTTTAATACATAGCCTTCTCTTTAACTTATTATGATTAAATAATGCACACTTACAGCAGGAAGCGCTGATGAAACAAATACTGTATGCATAAGCAAGAAGTTTGTGGTGCATGACTGAGTATTGGCACAATATAGTTTATTGGCAATCGATAAGGAAATTAGGGTATGGGCAGCACTAACCACCTTCCTACCCTTATCTGCATGGATGGCATGATCTAGCATCTTCTAATTGTAGCGCTACGGTAACAGCTCGGTCAAGTAAATGTCCTAAAGCCTCCCCCTCTTTATGCTGCATGTGCCCAGCTTCCCCAGCATTTGTTTTACTCCCTCTATATTAGGCTAAGCCAGATGATCACTCGACAAAAGGCCATTGTGCTGCAATTGGAAAAAAAAAAAAAAGATTTGCCCCACTAAGCTTATAGTAGGCCACAAAGAAAGACTGTAAATTGATTCAACACTGAGTTGCTCCAAGAAAAGTGTACTAAGTCAAAGTGTTAAGTATGGTGCAAAGAGGTTGGCATTACGAATGAATAAAAAGGAACAGGAAGACACCTAATAGAACAGTAATTCCTAAGAATCTGACCACGTTTATACTGGGATCGGTGGGGCGGTGAAATTTAAAAGCCAAGCCAATGTACTAAACTATACCAAACTTGAAAAAGGTTGGGCAATTCAATTTCAACATTTCGCTGTTGTGAAAACTGTTTTCTGCATGTTTCACAAAAAGAAATATGAGTTTACGGAACAAATTGCCACATGCATTGCCCCAAAAATTAAAAATTAAAGTAAATACAATTCAGCAAACTACTTGGAGCAAACGGTTTATTTGCTTGCTTTGTTCTGTTAACTTTGTTGTTAGCCTAATATCTCGCATCACTTGTACTTATAAGTTATAATGTATTCTTTAGTTGTTTCCACTACTTGAGCCAATAAAAATAAAAGTTTTTAAAAATAGATTTTACAGTAAAAAAACAAAGTTCCAGACACTCAGGTGTACACACAGCATATAATGTTATGTTAGCAGATTTTACTAGACATCATACAATGTTGTGAAAAGAGCACCTGTCTGGTTACTCTAAGTAAATTGTCGCTTGTTGCAATACTGAAACGTTATACGATGTAATAAGAGAATATTGGAGCATGCGTTGTGAAGTCAGGGGTTCTGTGGAAAAGTGAAAAGACACATTTTTGGGTGTTAATGTCAGGTACAATAGTCCTAATTTTACTGTCCAGTGGCTAACCCTATTTTACACATTTGACAGTTATTAAAAAGACAGCAATCTGTGTCAGTCTTCTGAAAAGTTTATGTCATCAAAGCAATATTTCTAAATCTTTATAGTCTCATCATATGAAGCTTAATTAGTATTTTGCTTTTGTACAAGTTAGGATGACCAGACGAATTACTTAAAACATTGCCCGTGATACTTAATGAAACCAAAATGAAAATTATGTCAATGCTAAATTTTGAAAACACATTATTTCAATTAAGGGAGAATTTGACGGGAGGGGGGGGGGGGGGGGGGGGTACTATGAATTAAGCATTGCTAAGAATGCACAGGCAACTTCCAACTTGTGTAGAAACCTACCACTTCTTAAACGCATAGGCAGAGCCAGAGGACGAGAGGCGAGTGCGAACAGAGAAAACTGTCTGCACTCCCAAACCACAACATGATTACCCGCACAGCACGGCAGTGTGACACGAGAACTCAGTGGGAGAGGAGAGAAATCCCTGCAATGCAATCTAATTGCGCTATCCGGCACAGAGACCTGCCACTTTTTCTCACAGGACATCCTACAAAAGAAAAATACTTCCTTTGTTCTACCTTACAGCTTGGCACAGTTATTTTCCTATTCTGTCGGGCCAAATTAGAAACAATCCATCAAACGCCTCATACAAAGGACCGCTATTGTATCTAGCCAGGACATAATTTAAGTGTTTCCACACACATGGGAAGGTGAACGACTGGAAAGTTGTGAGCACAACTCTGAAGAGAGAAGCGGCGAGAGGAAAACGTGAGGTGGATGTTGGATGTCATCATGCAGCAACGCACCCTGAAGGGTCCCATTCATTCACTCGAACAAACTTACCGCTTGCATTCTTCCCACAGATGAGGTGCTCGTAGTGTTGCAGGACCCCCCACAACTCCGCGTCGTTGTTGACCACCCCCTCCAAAGCCTCGGCACTCACAGGGGCACACGATGACTCCGAATCTGGCCCCGGGTGACCCCGTTCGGACATCAGCACACGGGCGGCGATCTCCTCCACCAGAGCTTCCATGCATGCGGTCAGGCATATGGCGGCATACTCGTGGATGCGCACAGATATGCGAGTGTCCACCATCCAGCGGAAGAAACGTCCCACGGAGAAGGCCAGTCCGCAGCGGGCCGACTTGCCCTTCCTCAGCATCTCCCCGGTGCTCATGCTGTACATGGAGATGGCTTTGACCGTGGCCGAGACGCAGTAGTCGGCCAAGGCCCAGCTGAGCACCAGCCTGATGGCGCTCTGCACCTCGAAGCGTGTGCAGCGGCAATGCATGACGCTCAGCCGCTGCGCCTCCCGTGAGATGCGGATGAGAGCCTTTCGGAGCAAAGTGGACAACCGCCGTACGGCATCCGGGGTGAACACAGGTGCGTGGCCGCCCTTCGCGGTGCCACTCTCGGACACTTTACGCAAGATCCCGGCCACCTCGTCCTCGTTCCAGGGAAACTCTTCCAGTTCTGGCAAGCGGGGGCATTTGGAGAAGATGTCTTCCGGGTCCTCGGGGAGGACCGTGTTGACTGTGTCCCAGCTGTTGTTCCTGCTGTTCATGGAGCCCGAGTAGTACCACCAATTGCCCCGGTGGGGGGTCGTCATGAAAGCCTGCGAGTTTGATTTGGAGGATGACAGGCTGAGGGATTTGCAAGAGTCTCCCGCTCCATAGCCTGAATCCAAAGTCAGGTCCTCCAGTGTTTTCACGTGGGCATTACTCATTCCAGCCATGATTCCGTTATCTCTTATCTGTGGTTCTTCACCTGAAATTCAAACTACCTCGCAACTCCCAGCAGAGCCGGATGAACTGGTTACACTGCACACCATTTGTCAGACAGGACACTCAAAAGTTTACAGCTCCGCCGGGTGTGTGAATCGATGGGCAGATACTACTAAACCGGACGAATGACGACCATTTCTCATTCGGAAGTCGGGGCGGTGCAAATCCCGACTCACCTTTCTCTCGGGCAACGCGGAGATTCCAACTTACTTTTAACGAGCGTATCCGTGCAAAAGGGACTCCTCGCTTTTCAAATTCTCCAGGGAGTACTAAAAGCAACAACAACTCCCTTGACAAGCCGCCCAAACACGCATTTTTGTTTGTTGGATAACTCGGGAGAAAATGCACAACAAAATGCCTTGCCTCCAGGGCGACGAATGTACTAATGCGAGACGCTCATCTACTGCTCTAGGGCTCAGGAGGCGGGGCGACCGGAAAATGACAACTTCGAAGTTAAGAGCGGGCCAATCAGGACACGGCTGGATAAGAGGGCGTCAATCATAAATTTAGCTCATTAGTGTGCTTGCGAGCTGTTCATGCGTCTTCTGTCATCAGTTGCCACAGTGACCAAAATGAAATCTGTTGTTAACAACTTTACTTGACAGAACCCGGTTAGGGGAATTCCTGTCGCTGAATTTAACAGCGAGTTAATGCGTCATGTTGACTCAGGGAGTTAGCTGGCTACCACATTCATCTCTCACCTTTGTCTCTTTCGGGTTTAGAAGTCTCTGTAATGATGTCAGAAGTCTGTTTTCTTTATGTGCTCGTCAATGTAATTTTTGAATTGCTACAAAATGACTTTCTTTAAAAGTAATTTATGGTTGTGTAGTGAAATGCTTAATGGTATTGCTTGGTTGAGAAGATGGCTGAAATTACAATCAACCATTCTTATTTTATAAAAAGAAATGCTCTGTTTTTTCAGGGCATGTACAACAGAATGGGGTGAAATAAAAGCCAAGTCAACACTGAAGCAGATAGACTGCGCCTCTAGGGTTGGCGTTTGAACAGATCAGCATAAACAGATGACCAAAACTTGAACGGGAATGGCTAATTTGTTTCTGTCCTCTATGTTGCAGAGAATCAGTTACATTTTCAGATTGAGTCAAAGGCTGAGAGATGACAGGAAGTGCAAAGCCTCTGAGGCCAATGCAGGAGGTTAACAATTGCTTCATCCGGATTGCGTGTTACTGTGGTGAGGACTTCACTTGCGTCATGTCATGCGGTTATACACTCAGAGGAAAACATCAAATTCAGAACAATTTTGACATGGGGTCCAACAATTTAATACTTTGAAAATGTCACCAAACACATAATGTACTCTGGGAATTATACTCTAATCTGTTTTCTTCTTTCTTCTTGTGGAAAAGCGATGATAAAATTACATTATTTTGACTAAAAATGCGTATTGTCTGACTTTGCTAGTTAGAAAGAAGATACCACCTTTAAAATTCAGGTCACCACCATGTTTTTTTTAAGTAGAGCCATAATGTACACCTCATTGTATGTACATTTTTACGTGTTATTAAATTAGTTAATTCAATATTGCACCACTAGATACCATAACCGCGTTGGACGTGGTTTTGCCAGAACAGTAAACAGTCGTTGAACAAAGTGTACGTGTACTCAAAAGGTCTTCATAATTTCCCTTTGTTGCGCAAGACTTTACCACCGCGAAAATTATTTGCGTATGTGTATGGACCGCCCCCATGTGGTTAGACGTAGTACGCCCTTTTTGTTTGTGACGTTTGAACATAGAGACAATGACTTATCAAAGTTAGACTTATCAAAGACTTATCAAAACACACACACACACACACACACACACACAGAGACACAGAAAATGAGGTGGGCGTAAGCATACAATTTATATCCAAAAACAAACAAAAGTACAATACATTCTTAAAACCTTTTCTCTACAAAACAATTTCACAGAAATTACTTTGGAATGTATATACCTATCTCCCATCAATCTTTGTAAATATTTATCTAGACTACTAATGTTTTATTTTGTTTTTCTTGCCGTTTAACTTGCCCCAAGTGAATGTTAAATGGTCTTACGTATTTTCAACCTTTTCCAGTAGAGGCAAAGAGAGGGCATTTAACAATCATACAGTCAATAACAGATCATAAACTATTCCTCATATATATGAGTCCAGCCTGGAGCCCACCAGACACTCCGGACAGTATATTTGTACCTTGCTGTATAAAGAGACATTAGGAACCCGCCCTCTAGGCAAGCTAATGGGAGGTTGGTGGGGGCCTGCTGGAATGCAGCTGCCAGTGAGTCTCCATTAAACCCTCTGGTCCTGCTCAGTAGTCCCTTCTGTAACAACACGTTCAATGCACTACTACAGTAAATACACAAAGATGTCTATAATCCATTGTAGAGTACCATAGCTCCTTCGGTGATAGTCTCACTGAAATTATATTGACTTTACAGCCCGTTTGTAAATATTTTTGACAGTCTTGTTCCCGTTGCGTCAGTTATATATGCCCGTATAAAAACTGCCTGCAGCCGATCTCTGATGAAGGCACACATTTGAGAGAAGGTAAATGTCCTCGCTTATGTTTGAGTTCCAGCAAAGCGTCACCAACAGATGAACATTTTAAACCCCTTAACTCAAAAAATTTGCAACATAAAATGTACAAAGCAACAACAACATAATTATCAGGCCTCATCATTCCTCTCGAGATTTTTATGTTCTACTTAAGGTTAGACAACAGGAGGAAATAGAGGCTAGAATCTGTATATTAAAAGGTGTAAACCGTTCATAAACTTGTGTTTCGAAATAAAAACACAACAGTGCATCTATAATCAGTCACCATAAACAACATCTCCACTAAAGGCAAATTAAAAAAAACAAAAAACAAATGTAGTCAATGAGACAGGAAGTCATGAATGGCAGAGTTGCTTGATGGTAAAATGCCTGTTCAGTATACAAAACGTCAGGGCTTTATCGAAAGTTTTAACTGTATAAAACAATATGACACTGAAGGAGGAACGAGGAAGCTACAGGCACAGGTACATTAGAAATGGATTTTAAAAAGATAAAAACAATAAAAGCGTGACGGGACGAAGGATGACAAATATATATGTATCTATAATATTGGGTATCAGAAGAACGTCAGCACCCCTGTCATACTGGCCACTTACAGTTTTTCCAGTGAGTAGATAATTTATTTCGCAATCTCCTTATGATGAACTCTAATGCGACCTGATGACACACATCACCTTATCAGAAAAAAGGTGCTTTCTTAAATTCATACACGCATACCTATATACATATATACATGTGCACATTCATACGTTCAGAAAAACAGCTGCTTTTCAGTTCTTCTGAAAACATTGCACTTGTATTGGGTAAGGAGGGAGAAAAAAAAATCTTCCTTCAAGTAGTCGTCGATGATTCATAGTTACTCAAGATAATCCATGTAAACAGCTCACTTCCAAAGTTCACATTTGGACTTTGCTCCCTCAAACAGACAAGCCTACAAAGGATGCTGAAACATTGGCCATCAGTGAGCGGCCTTTCTCACAGCTCTTCCTCACACACAAAGTGGATCTGCAGGTAGATTAGTATTCAGGCGAGGCGTTATCCCTTTGCAGTTTTCTTGTTTTGAGCATTCCACATTCCGCGTTTGGAGTGGTAATAGTGAAAGAAGTTTCTTAAACGTAGTCTCTCTACTTCCAAGCCATTCTGCAATACCCTGCAGAAAGAAAAAAAGAAACAAAAGACGTCACCATGAAAATCAAATACATTATAAATATTTTTCTTTTAACAATCCATCATAAATATATATTTTCACGAAGTGTGAAGAATTTCATCCACCATGGTCTCCGATTATTCTTTCAATAACCAACATGAAGCACATTTCTCGAGGACATTTGAGTCTAAAAAGATTAAGCTAATTAATAATCGATAAACTATTTGCAATTCTGTGATCATCAAAAGCATGCAAAAAACAAAAACAAAACAAAACAATGAATGGCAGATAACACAGCTACTGTATACAACACATAACGCATCATCAGTGAGTGAAAATTGCAATGTAATGGTGGGACTGTTCAATGAAGCTAAAGATGAATAAAAGGAAAAATCAAATCCTCTAGAATGTAATTTTATCGTTAGCAGAGTTACCTGTCTAGAAGCTCCCAATCTTCTCCACCCCAGCGGTCTTTGAATTCTTCTGTGTTCATCCCTCCAATTTTATCAAAATCAGACTTGTAGATCCCAAAGAGACCAAAGCCATTCACCTCCCAATAGCCTGTGGAAAAAACAAAATGCTCACTTCAAATTATGAGGAACATAACCAGTAAACAATCCTAAGAAAAAATGAGCTTGAAAGTCAAAGTGAATGTGATTATATTCATGCATGATATTATAAAACGTTCAGTGGTGATTTGTGTGTTACCTACCATCAGGCTCCTGTGGTGAACTCCCGCAGCCAAGTCTCATAACAATGGGAGCGAAAGCAAGGCGCCCTTCAACACAGTGCTTCCTGATGCTCTCCAAGATGTTTAGAGGGAAATGAATGTGGAGGTCACACAGAAAGACAATGCTGTGGATATCCTGCCGAAAGAAAAAAAAAAGAAATTGTAAATGGCGTATCGTGCAGTGCGTATGAATGAAATCAGTATTGGATGTGAATTTTGGAAACAAACGCCAGTGCACCAAGATTAGGGTATAGTAGCGGGATTTTAATCCAAGTGTGGGAACACCCTGGTTTTTGATATTTTGAGATAGTATGATTTTACAGCAAGATTTAGATAGGTGGGAAGTTGGGCCCATTCATCTAGTCTAGAGAATAATGGTGAGGGTTGAGGTGACAGAAATTATTTTCCCGTTCTTTCAGCCTTCCTTCAAACTAGTCGCATACTGACAGAGGCATGGAACTGTTCAAACTGATGCTCGCCTTATGTCATGTACTACTACTATTACTACTTGTATTCCTATTCCTACTACAACTAACAATAGAAATAATATTAACTAATAGCAACAATTCATAGCATATTAAGTGTCCGGTCCTAGCTCGCAGAGACTCCACGTCAATCAGTAGTGAACGACAGGCCAGTCATTGTTCTGCGACAGCACAGACACTCATCTGACAGATCAACGTCGACCTAAGAATGGGCAGCTCCTCATCATCGGGTGTGGGGAAGTGTTCACAACCACACGTGTGATTTAGACACAAGGGAGTCAAATGATGGACAGCCATGGCATTACACATGACAGAATTGCAGCTAACTGCTTGGTGCAATTTCCTGTCATCCAAGTCTGTGGTCAGTATGAAGGAAAAAAAGGAAGCAGGAAGAGAGCTAAACAAACAGAGACATATTTTAGATTCATGACGCATGATTTTTTTTTCCTCCAGCCTCTCAGCCTATAAAGGCCATATGGTCGCCGTCAGACAGTCAGTGAGTGCCTTTCTTCTGCTCACATCAGCGTGGTGTGCCCCTATCTCTTTGTTTGTGTAGCTCACCTCAATGGTATCCACTCCAATCTGTAGTCCCGCTGAGCGCTCAAAGTTTCCTTCTCTCCTTAGATACTCATATCTAAATGAAACAAAGCAAACAATGGCTACTCAACTTTTAAAAAGTAATGGTAGTTCTATGATCCATTCATGTTGTTACATGAGATGCTCGCACCTTGGAACACTGCTGTCTCGAAGCGCCTGCTCTACATCCATGTCTTCGCTCTCAAAGTCAACGATGATGATGCTGAAGTTATCATCCTTGGTTTGATGATGAAGATTTTCCATGTCAGAAATAAACTGTTGCACCCAGCGAGCTTGGTTCTTCACTGAAAGACAACAACAGAAGAACTAAAATGTCCATCTGAATCGTCATTCATATGCCGACTCAATATTGTTCCATCTTTTGAGATCTCTAGATCTTAGATGAACAATTTATTTATGTATCTATTATTGCTATCATCCAACAGTGTTTTTTCTGACCTACCCGGTACCACAAAGTGCACCATGACATCCTTCCTCCACTGGAGCATGACTGGCTGGCAGAGCAAAGGTTTCGCAAAGGCTGTGCTCCAGGCGGTAGGTCCAGGGTGTGAGGGAGCTTTGGCTGGGGGTAGGTGTGAAGCAGTGCTGAGGTTGGACATGGTAGCGGAGGGGACCGAGGCCGGGGCAGAGGCCGGAGCGGTCTCTGTGTTCTCAAGACTTTCATCTACCTGCCTGCCCCGGTGGAGCAGCAAATAGATGTATTCGGACAGTCGTACCACACTTCGGCCTCTCTCCATCAACTCCAGTTCCACCAGGTAGCGATTCCCTCTGGCCGAGTCTCGCCGCTTCTCAACATTGATGATTCGAAGCAGGGTATAAATTCTGGTTGGGTTCCAGATACAAACAATCAATGAAGCACAGGGGAAAAAAAGCACTAAATATTCAATAAAGAACAGGAGAATTTTTAATTGTGTGCAGACATCTAATTGTCAGACACTCTTGGGCAGGGCTGTCGTATGGCTAGTGGAAAGACATCAGGACAAGACATCATTTACGATATCATATCCACAATAAAACTTTCTTGTCACAGCAAGGCCACCACAAATGGCAACTATTATTTTGATACAAAAATCTTAAATCAAATTTCCCATTCCCGTTAATCTTTTTAAAGGGACTTTTGTGTTGAATTAGAATACATCCATATCTCAATTTTCAGTTTTACTAATATAAGTCTGGTTTTGTGAAAACACATCAAACACATTGGGGCAGGGCACATAGGGGCAAACAACCATTCACGCACCCAATCACGCCTAAGGACAATATCCAATGCACCTGCAATGCATATTTTTGGAGTGTAGGAGAAAGCCAGAGTGCCAAGAGAGAACCCACGTAGGCTCGTGGAGAACATGCAAACTCCACACAGGAAGACCGGGGCGAGCCGAATTTACCTCGGGACTCTGAACTGTGAGGCGGACGTGCTAACTACTCTGCCACTGAGCTGCCCACATAAAGTTTAACATGACTATAATCTACCAAAATACAATTGTTGACATAGTCATGTTAACTATGATCTACCAAAATACAATCGTTGACAAGTTTTATACAAAATAAACATTTTGTTTTTCATTATTTTCGTTTTTTTTTCTCACAAAGACATCTGAACTATATTTTATTAGACTTTAGGTGAACCCACTGCTGTAAACTGTGAACACACAAAGCACACTAAAGAGGGGAAAATGAATGTTTAGAAGTGGTAATGGACAGGGGACTACTAACATGCTTCGAGAGCACCAGAGCATGACTCATTTGTTCTTGGAATTACATTCCATACAGTACCAGTTCAATATAACAAAACATTTTAGCAAGTTAATGAAAAAGTATTCCACACTTAGTTGGCCATTGCTCCTTAGCATTGAAGTGTTGTTCTTACCCGCCGTTGCGTTCGTTGAGCTTCTCCATGTATTGGGCCAGCACATCCACCACCTCGCTCTCTGCCAGCTGGAGGTTACCAGACACATTGCAGCGGAGGTCATTCCAGTCAGAGCGCAGAAGCTCAAAGTCCATCGGATTCACAGAGAAAGTCCTCTGCCAGTTGATGCTCTCCTCGGCCCAACCTGGCCGCGCCTCCACCTCCTCGTAGCTGTAGTCCGACATCTCGCCCTCCTCCGGGTCTGGCTCCGGCTCAGGGTTCGAGTGGTTTGTGTCCTGGTCCAGCTCTGCCAGATTGGGATCTGGCTGCGACTCTGTGATCTCGGTGGTCCTGAGGTAAGAGGTGACTCGCAATTGACCTTGAAGATTTTCGCTGGAGTTCATCCAGTGAGGAGAATGTTGGGTGAGGTTTTGGTGATGAGATGTGGTTTGTGGGTGTGATTTGCTGGGAGGACCGGTCGTAGCAGTCGTCTTAACAGCAAGGTTGCCGTGACTCTCATCCGGCTGTGTTAGAGTTGTTGCCCTGTTGGTAGACTTTTGAACACTATCATTTGGAACATGGACACTTTGACTATGACGAGATGCCCTACCCCCTTTTATGGATGGATTGAGCCACACCTGAGGGGAACTAACTGGACTCTTTCCTCCACTTTTAATTCCCCCAACATGCCCTTTGTCACCGAATTTGACCAATCTGGTGGTCCTCCCAGTTTGGTATAGAAAGACCCCAGGGAACACTTCTCTTGGGTGGTGAGATGCCCTCTCCTCCTTCCTCTCTCGACGCCGTTCCCTTTCCTTCTCTCTCTCCTTGTTGGGCCGTGGCCTGGTGATGTAGATTTTATTCTCCTCTGTCTTCTCTTTCTTGCTTCCGGAGATCTTGTTGTTGTTGTCAAGGGCATCGTTGGTGTGGGCAGAGTTGCTCAGGATCTGCTTGGCACGACTAGCAAAACCAGGGATGGAGGACTTTTTGGGAAAAAGGAGAGATCTGGTCAATTTGGGTGGAGCCTCAACCTCCTTCTCTTCTCTCCTTTGACTGGCTAGGCTGAGCCCTGCAGGACTGTTACGGTTCCATGAGAGAGAGCGACCTGGGATCACACTATCTGTGTATGAGTGAGGCCTCCTGGATTGCATCTCTGACAGGACCTCCTTTGTATCGTGACTCCTGTTAGCCCTTGGTTGAGCTCTTCTCCATATGCTGTCCCTTTCCATCTCCGCATCTCTGAATCCAAAGTCTCTGCTTTCTCTGTTCATAAGACTCTTGATTGGACCTTCCTCCTTCTCATCAGGATCTTCCTCTTCATCTTTGACTTTACCGACAAATGTAGGCCAAGCTTGAGGGTGCTGATGGGAGGACTTGGAGGCGTGGCTTGTCTGACTGAGGTACCCAGGCTTCCTGGGTGACTGTGTGCCAACAATTTCTGCCTCGTCTTCCACATCCACCACTTCATCTTCCTCTAGGAAATCTGGAGACAAATAATGGAGGTGTAGAGTGAGAAATAGGGATGTTTGTCTTATGGTGATGTTTAGCTGTAAGTTACCATCAGGGTTAGGAAAGAAAAATGGCCTGTCATCTTCCTCTTCATCCATCTTCATATACTTGTAGAAGCCAAACCTTGAAAAGAAAAAAAAAAAAAAAAAACAATAATTTTCTTTAAAAGGAGTCTCCAGAGTGCTCTTTTCAAACTTCTGTTAAAAAAGGGATATCATGAGATTAACAGAATATCTATGTATTTTGAGTAGCAACTAATCACAAAGAGACTAATATGTCTTGTCGGGAGTGGCATCACAGAGAAGTAAAGGCACCTTTTGTTTAATGTGTCAAGTTCATCCTCTTTGTGAACTCACTCACAGAGTCTTGATTTTATGTGTGTGTGTGTATATATATATATATATATATATATATATATATATATATATATATATATATATATATATATATATATATAATTTATTTATTTATTTATTTATTTATTTTCCTGTTTTACATGTGCCCAAGAGAATTGAAGATTCCATTTAGATCAACATACTTCTCCAAGTAGATGGGGGACTCTCTGTAGAAACACTTGTTCTCTCGCTCCATGTGTGTGAGACGGGTAAAATCATTTGGGTAGACGAATGACAGATAAACCTAAAAAACAATACATACAGTATTTAATCTAGAATTCAACCATAATGATGAGCAAATGAAGTGTATCTTTTATGATAAATTGATGTAGTAAGGAAGATTTTGTGACAGGGGGCAGCAGCGCTCCTTATTGGTTGCGACTTACCAGAGGCCGCGTTAGTAAAGGAGCAGATGAATTAATGTTAAACATCTCTCCCTACTTTTTAGCAGGTTAAAGGTCATCCACATATGCGTGCCATAATTGGATGCACTTCTGATGACCCACAGAGATGATTTTAGCAATCGTTTCAGCCAATTAAAACACCATTGCACATGGTGAGTAGCAAACCTAGTGGTCCAGAGGGAAGATGATTGAGAGGTCACTTACAAACTGTAGGCCCTGATATCTGGCAATGGGGAAATCTTTGACGACATAGGTGGGAGAGTACAGACAAGCAGGCAGAACATTTTCCAGGTGGGAGGGATCAATCATGGGAGCTGAAAGAGATATATATATGTTCAGCACTTCATTAGCCTTTGCGTACAATATAAAATGTCGTTACGCTAAATGTGAACTATTGAGCAATAAATCAAGTTCAAAGGATTTTACACTAAAGCTATTCTGGGACAAAGAGTTCTTCATCCTCATAAATTTGCTTTGCGCCATACATATATGGAAAAAGGTTAAACCCCAAAACCTAAAGTTGCTAAGAAAAAAACCCATTCAGTCTGAAATGATGGACAGATTTACTGGTATAGAAGTTGTCCCTCGGGTCTGGCTTCAGCATATCTGCCCCGTGCTGCGGAGTGCCACCTTCTTCCACCTTTTGGAGCAGGGAGTCCACTGGGAGGTGAACATGACTGGCAAAGGTCTGAGGAATATGATCCACGCTATTCATCTTGAGGCTGGACTCATCTGAGGGATTCAGAGAAAAAATATGACTGAGAGGTGGGGGACACACTAATTTACATGTCTCTTTGAAAGACAAATGACTGCAAATTGTGCATCCTGTGACAATCACAGATCACCATTAATCATTAAAAGGTGTAGCTGGAAGGGCGACACAATCCCTTCAAAAGTGCACCTGTATAATCTAATGAGTACCATGCATAAACTGTAAATCCAATTTACTGATAATACACATAAAGTCCACTTTTAATTGACAATATCATTAAAAGTCACTCAGTGCATCCATCCCTTTTCTTGTTCAGTGTTGAAGCCATTCCGGCCAACTTTGGGTGAAAGGTAGACTACATAATTGATGTCTAGTAGAGACAGACAATCATTTATTCTCACACTGCCTGAATTGAAGGCGAGTGAACCATTACACCTTTAGAGACGTGATCATATATGCATCATTTAAATTAAAGTAGGACATCAAAAGTCAAGCATATTGTGTTGGAAATTGAACCAAACTATTACTATCATTAAACCTTACTGGTATCTGCACAGGCAAAGTGACTCTTTTAAGTAACGTTTTACCATTTAAAAAAACAACTATTTAAGTGAGACTGGATAACTTCTCATTGAACCTCGGATGATCTCTCATGGCACAGTGCTGTGCCACGCACCTTGGTTGGGAATCATTGTTCAAGTCAACTCCATTGGTTAGCTTTACTTTATGCCAGACTTTCAACAAACAAGCCAGCTCATTCTAGTGGCCACTCAAAGTCAACTCATGGCTCAGTATTGCGTAAGAATATATACCTGGCATTGCAATATAAAACTCCAAATTGAGCAGGTGTGTATATTGTTATGGTTCATATGTAAAAGCCGTAATACATAACAAAGAGGGAGAAGAATAGTGAGAAACAAAGTAGAAGAAAGACAAAGTTGGAAGAAAAACAAAATAGTGCAGAGGAGAATCATAATTACACTAATCGATAGTAGAGGGGGCGGAGGAGGCATGTGTGATTAATGGCGTGTCAGGTGTAAGGCCTGATGGGAGAGATGCCATGTAATTAACAGGGTGGTCAGCAACATTTTTATCCTCTCGGGATTGAGATTGGTGCAGCACAGTTGCAGTGTACACACATACAAAACAAAGGGCAATTATGTTTAAACATCTTTTCAGGCCCATAAAATATCTTTTGTTCACCCTGCTTTCCATGATGACATCACCCATTCAAACCTATGTAAACATTGTAACTGGTAGCTCCCATTGAGGAAAAGGTTCTATTTCTGTAGAATGTAGGTTACGGCTTTGGTTTGCTATGTCAATGTCTCTGGAGGTTCCATCTCTTCAATATTTTGCCAATCGTTTCTTCAAGGAGATCAAGAACCAGCAATATATCTACCACAAATATTGACGGTCAAGCCGTAAGTCATTTGTACTTGTTCGGTGCCTGTACTACCAATGTCACAGTTTGGTCCACATTTCTGAGAGTAAGTCGAATCAGTTTTCGGTGGGGGTTGAACTCCGCCAAGGTTGCCCTTAGTCATCGACTCTATTCATTACCTTTATGGAGAGAATCTCTGGGCGCAACCAAAGCGTTGAGAGGGTCCGGTTTGGAAGTCTCAGCATTACATCTCTGCTATTTGCGGATGATGTGGTGCTGTTGGCTTCTTTGGGCCGTGATCTCCAACTCTCACTGAAGCGGTTCGCAACCGAGTGTGAAGCGGCTGGGATGGGGATCAGCACCTCCAAATCTGAGACCATGGTCGTCAGTCGGAAAAGGGTAGAATGCCCTCTCCGGGTCAGGGATGAGGTCCTGCCCCAAGTATCTTGGGTTCTTGTTCACAAATAAGGGTAGGATAGAACAGAAGATTGACAGGTGGCTCTGCGTAGCGGCTACTGTAATGCGGACTCTCTACCAGTCTGCCATGGTGAAGAAAGAGCTGAGCTGAAAGGCAAAGCTCTCTATTTACCAGTCGATCGACGTTCTTGCCCACCTATGGTCACGAGCTGTGGGTCGTGACCGAAAGAACGAGATCCCGGAGACAAGCGGCCAAAATGAGTTTACCCCGCAGGGTGTCTGGGCTCTCCTTTAGAGATAGGGTGAGAAGCTCGGTCATCCGGGAGGGACTCAGTGTCGAGCCGCTGCTCCTCTGCGTTGAGAGGAGCCAGTTGAGGTGGTTGGGCATCTGGTTAGGATGCCTCCTGGACACCTCCCTGGTGAAATGTTCCGGGCATGTCCCACCGGGAGGAGGCCCCAAGGACGACCCAGGACAACCGAGTCCTATGTCTCTCGACTGGCCTGGGAATGCCCCAGAGGAGCTGGATGATGTGGCTGGGGAGAGGGAAGTCTGAGATTCCCTGCTGAGGCTACTGCCCCCGAGACCCGACCCCGGATAAGCGAAAGATAATGGATGGATGAACACTGTCCAAAATAAAACAGTACAATGTCACCATTAGTAATAAAATATTAACATTACAATTAATCATAAAACTTATTTTTCATTTATCCAAAAAAATCAGCTCATTTTTATACTTCACAAAATCATCTTGCAGGCCGAATTAAACCCATTTATGGACCAGAATTGGTCAGCAAGCCGTATGCTTGACACCACTGCTGTAAATCCATAATAGGATATTATATTTTAATGCCAGTGATGATTCATAGCTTGTAATTTAGAACTGCTGTTTACAACTTCTTCACTGCATTGACGATTGCAGACACCGAAAATCCACCTTTATTGGGCTGTCAGCATAAAAGTAAAATATATATATTTTTTAAATATCATTTACAGCTATACAAGTAAAACAATCATTTATAACTAGGCTGGCAGTGAATGAGTACATTAATGTATTTACTGAAATTGTGGTGACCTTGGTAATAATGCAATAAAAATAATCAATTTAATCTAATATACTTGAACTGGCTTTTGACCTTGATTTTTCTCATGTGGACTGCTGACTGATGAGTAAAAGTGCAGGACTTCATTTGACTGAATTCTGTGAAGACTGGTTGGCCTACTCAATGACTGTGGAAGGAATGGTTATCAATCTCTATGGCATGTGCCCTGTGTCTGACTGGCAATCAGTCACAGGTACACCATATCTCTCACCCAAAGTGAGCTGGGATGCTTGGTTGTGACCCTGAAAAGGATGAGGCCAGGGCTATTGAACTCTGGTTCCTCCTTAGTTGATTCCTGTCTCTTCTTGTCTCCCTCTTTCAGCACCTTGATTCAAATGATCAGGATCGTTATCATGCTTCTACAGAGCTTTTTGTTGCGCTGGTCGTTTGAATTAGATGTGATGGTTAGGGAGACATCAAAACCAGGCGGGACTTGGCTCTCAAAAATGCTGGAGTTCCCCAATCACAGACAGTCTAAAAAATGGATGGTTGAAATAACCAATGATACTGTTGCCTCTCACACACTCAAGATGATTCTGGGCTCAAATCGGTGTCAGTTTTCATGTCCTAATGAAAAGTTCCTGTGTCCCACTCTTTTTCTTAACTATGTATTCTTCTTAGTGTCCTAGGTTACTTCAACATTGCCACAAAAGGCAGTTATGCCACCTTTCCACTTTAAGGAAAGAGATAAAGGAGAGAAAAACTCAGTGCAGACATCCAATTGACATCATGCATTTCCTGGCCCGTAACCCCACCCTTTACCATCTCAACAGATTGCCAAACCTCAACCCTAACTTCAACCAAAATCCAATTCAAATCAATATTCTAAAAGCAAATCTTGACCCTCAAAAAGAGGTCTGAAGTTGGCGGGTCCAACAGAATGGTAAAGAGCCAGAGATTGGTCCCCACTATACAGCAAAAACCAAAGACACACACGCACGTACACACAAACTTGAAGCATGAAGGTACTTTAGGTGGTATGTGAGATGTTAACAGGCTTTCAGCAGGTATCAGCATACTTAAGATAATGCTGTGACAGGAACAGCAGATTTTTCTTTTCAAGTCAAGAGCAAATTAATTGAAACATGAAATAATTTATGGCTACATCGTACTCATGCAGGTAATAATCATGCCACTCTGTGCTCCCTGCAAGGATAAACAAAGTTTTCTGCCACTGACTGAAAAATTCCTAACAGAATATTTAGAATTCACCAAAACAAAACCAATCTTTTACCTGAATACAATGAGATGAAGGCCGAGTCTATCACTTCGTATTTCAGACCAGGGAGGAATGGACGCCACTGTGTGCGAAAAAAAGGACAAAAAAAGGATGGAGTGAGAAGAGCGAATATGTGGTAACCAGCAGAGGCACATAAATCTTATATCACAGTTTAGATTGCACACTAACAGCCAGTGGTTATCGATTTGAGCAACTTTCTGAAATCATTAAGCTCCTGGGGTTTTGTACCAACACATTAGGCAATGACTTGGGGCATTAGGAATATGACAAATAGCATGACACACCACCAAGATATGTAAATAAACAATATTGTGACAATCAGTGATTTAAATCACTACAATAATGTGACAAAAGAGAAGCGCAGAGGAGCTGAGCAAGCACAAGCAAGAGAACGACAAGATACAATTCTTTCAAATAGATTTAACAATTAACAAGTCACTTCTTGTTAACCTGTCTGTAATTACAGAAGACAGGTCATTTTGGCTCTGCTTTCTTGAGGACAAGAATAAACGTACCCTCTTTCAAATCTTGCAAATGTCTACACATTTCACGTCTGCGCATTTCCACACACACCCACACGCACACACACTCAAATAAATAAAACAGGGACTGTCTATTTGCCACTTCCAATTCAAATACATGGTAATCATAACCTAGCAAAGAGCACACATATTAAACTGACAAAAGAGGTTAGTGGCAGGAGGAAGAGACTTACAGGCCTTGCAAGGTTCTACTATGACGCCATTGTTTGACTAAAACAGGGATGGCTAAGTGTGGTCTTTGTCAGGTGTTTTGAGTGAACACAAACATGGAAAACGGGCTGTATCGTGGCTCTCGAGGACCGGACTTGGCCAACCATGTACTAGAGCAGAGGTCCCCAACCACCGGTCTGCGACCTGGTACTGGTCCGCGGAACAACTGGTACCGGGCCGCACGGGGCGCACCCATAATAACAAACTATTTCCGTTTTAAGTATTATCTGAGCATGAAAGCTAATTTATTTTTGAAAAACCTTTTAGTTTGAAAAATGGCCTCGTTCTCTTGGATTCGTTTCGTTTCGGGGACTGGAGCGCCAAAATTTCACTCATATTAAATGAGTAAGAATCAACGTCTTTGGGAAGGGGAAAAGGTCCAGTCAAGAGACAGGTGATGAGCCTACAACTTTGAAGAAAAAGAAAGCTTTTAACAGGTAACACCAGGAGTCATACTTGAAAGACTTCTCACGGACCTTGAGCTGTACTTTGTCCAAAAAGGACCCACAAAGTTACAAGGAACGGATTTGCTACCTTTCTGTTACCAAACCAGATGAGCTTGCAAATGGCAGCAGCCTCAAAATTGAGGCTTTTGAGGGTGTGAAGAGAAAAACAAGCTGAGGGCTCTTGTTAGTTTGCTGTTAATGGTGAGTTAATGTCTTACCTGGACTTTAAATTCCCCATTCGACCCTCATCGCCGATGAAATTGTAAAGCATCTGTCTGCGCACCCACCCGTACACATTGACAGGTTCATGGTGATAAAAAGGTTGGGGACCACTATACTCGAGTGTTCGCAAGGTCATTTAGGACACGAGGCACCGCTCAACTTGAAGGACAAATAAAAACAGTGAGGGGTTGTGATATGCAAAATGAAAAAAAACTCCGGGATAAAGAAGTGAGCGATCAAGAGCTTAATTATGAAAAAAAAAGGAGCCAGATCCAAAATGTTCTTTGTAAAATGCCACTGTGCGTAGCCAAGGAAAAGGTCATGATGAGACACGCATACGTCTTTTTCCTGAGTTCGCGTTCTCTAAAATCTCAAGAGTATATGCAAACTACAGGGTAAGCATTGTCGTTGTTTTAAGTTTAACAGAGTAGGAAAATTAGACGTATAAAAAACCCCCCACAAATAATCTGAGAAATAAGCAATACACAATAGAACATTATAACAGAGTAAATTCTCAGTCTTAACAGTTAGACAAATGAATAGGCACCGAATGCACCAAAACATTTTTATAACTTGCATATTAACACACCGTCAAAGTGGGAAATGAACCAAAGTCAGGTGAAGTCATTTCAATTGGGAATCAAACCTTTACATAAACTAATACAATACAGGGGTCCATTTTGACAGCTTAAATAAGAACACACTTAAGGGCAGTAGAGGAGCAGCGCCGACCTATTGGATCCGTAAAAAGATATACTGTATTTATTTTCTTTCAATACGGTTTACAAATGTCCAAAACATTTTGCATTGCTGTAAAAATATGGATGCGCTTGAGAGAAAGTAGACATTTAATTATGACGGTTCACGACTGGAGCCTACCTAGTCATTTTGATCATAGGCTAATATGAAGACACTTAGGGCATGTGTTGCCTTCATTATAAGGCTCATATATGGCTTTCCATTTTGTGGAGGTGTCATAATTTTTTTAGGGGGAGTTCAATGATGCTGTTGCAACATTTTGGGGTTGCCAACCCCAGGCCGAATTGAACATATTAAGTTTCTCAGACATTTTCCTATGGAAGCGTGGAACTGCCACTGTAGAGTGAACAGCTTTGATTTGACTATGGAGTTCAAACTAACTGCAAAGATGTTGGTAAATTTGTTTGAAAAGATTTGTCAAATGCAGGCTAGATGCAAAAAGCATAGCATTTTTCCCAGTGATCCCAAAGAGAATTAGTATGTGTATGCACAACACAACCGTTTTTTTTATTCATTCTTTATTCATTATACATGTTTAATTTACAATTTATTTTTGATTGCAAGCTTTTAATTATCAGGGTATTTTTTCCTATTCTTTAACTGTTGTGTGATGCAAATTTATCTTGAAACAGGTTGAAAGCCATGTGAATTGCAAATGCATGTGTCTGACAGCTGCTGAACTTGAGTTGAACCTTAAGAGAATTAGTGATTAAAAAGCAAGTAATATCAAATCTACTTTTACAATGAAAAGACACACACTATATACTTTAACGGCTGCCTCCAGGTGGCACAGACCACTTCGTGATTTATAGTGAGGCGGGAATATGTCAGGCAGATGTTGCGAGAACCCTGTGTATATTTGAGTGTGTGAGTGTGTGTGCGTGAGTGCGTGCGTGTGTGTGTGCGTGTAGGGAGTATGTCTTTCCTCGTGCGTGAGCTTTCCAAGGAGTAAGCGAGTGTGCACACAGAATGGCATGTGTATTAATTGGTAGAGGGTCCGACTTGTCCTGGCAGGAGCGATAAAAAAGAGGAACATTAAAGGGCTGAATTTAAATCCTACACCTTTGCTGCCACCGCTAATTAAGCCACGACTTTATTCTTTTACTTGTCTTTTTCTCAGTGGCACCATTTAATGACCATCGCTTTGCTTTATGCTGATAACAACCGACACTTTCCATTAGGTCAGCGTGTTTCTCAGACAACAAGAAAGCAATTCAACAAATTTAGGACCCATCCACACCAACTAAGCACAAATAACTCAACCTGGAGTGTGAGCACTATAAATGTTTATACAGATGCCTTACATCCTACACGGTAACACCGAGCCTTGCATGCAGATGCCCCGCCTGCTCGGCTATAATCTCTCTATGCCAGGAACAGGCAATTAATTCTCTAAAAGGGCCATGTATGAAACTGCACGGTGTTTGAGGGCATGCCAACTGGGTAACCTCAATATTGCTCCAAATGAGTTTAATTGAGTCAAGTAATTCATTCAATTCTACGGAATTACAAATGCTAATAATTTCAATACAAAACGTTAATTAGATGCAAATGAGTTCTTATTAATGCAAAACCTTTGCATATGCTAACATATACCAAAGGAAAATGCCTTGCACAAATGAAAATGTTAACGAGCTAAACGCATACATGGCAGCACTATATAACATGCTGATTAGAACTAACGTTAGCTAGCATGTTATCCACAGTCACAAGTTGTCGGATCAACAAACAAACTCATTTTGGTCATATTATCATAAATGACAACATTCTTACGAAGAAAGTACAACTTACCGACAGTCGTAGGCCAGATTTAACCAGATACAAAACAACGTGTGCGTCAACGTGCTCTTAATTAAAGCCACACCATCCTCCTAACTGCAAAATGTAATATCAGCAGAGGACGGAGGTGGCGCCAAAAAAAAACAAAGATCAAGCCAAACAAAGCACAAATGAATGAACAAGTAAACTAACTCAGTTCTAAAACATCATTATTTCGGGTGTGGCCCGGTACGAAGTTGATCCACGGACCGGTATCGGGTCGTGGACCGGTGGTTGGGGACCACTGCTTTAAAGCACACTCTCCCTCTTGGGTGTGTGCGTGTGTGTAATTTGGAGAGACGCTTTCTGGCTTTTTTTTTTTTTTTTTCTGCATCCTTATTTTAGCGTATTGTTTTGGTTTTCATTGTCATTCAGCCAGAGGTCTTTGTGCTGAAACCTCTTGTACATCCCAAGCTATAAACCAAAATTAGTTTTTAAGATAATATATCCTAGGCAGCCTGATTAGTTCAAAGACGGCATTCTGAAAAATACTACATTTGTGGAATATAAATTAATCGGCAAAAGACTCCATCATTCCCCATCTCAGGGGGTGGCCATTTTGCCGGTTGCTGCCAACTGAAAGTGATATTAGAGTTGCTCAGGGCTCAGATAATGATCATGTGAATGTCACTTGATCAAATTGAAAAATAAAAAGGGTAGCCTCTATTTTATCAATACCTTCGAACGTTCAGTGCAAATACGTTTGAATGTGTGTGACGCTGGCGAATGATGAATGACAGACCAGCAAAATGTATTGACGTGTCCATTTCTGATCTACCCTACGCCGCTCCTCTGAAGCAGAAAGGCCATTGCTTCATGGTGCTCTGTAAAAGACGGAAAGAAAACGGCTTAATTCCCACACATGTGCTGCTGGGATATGACGTGACATTTCCAGTTCAAGCTCATCTTAACAGAGAGGTTGTGTCGCTGTGCAACTCTGCTAACTTGCTTACTCAAGCTATAAAAGCTCCACATTCAAGGGCCGAGTGCACCCCAAAACATGCCGTTTCCATTTCTTTTGGGATGCAGTGTATTCCTAACCTGCTTCTTCTTGTGTCAGTGCTGCTTAAGTTGCAGTCACCATCCCACCTTGCTTCACACATTAGAAAAGAAATGGGCCTGGGATGAAAAAGTGAAGTTTCATTTCTTTTTCAAAAGAAAGACTGCACCTTTGTATCTTTGATTTTTTTTTTGTTAACAACTGGTGCAAAACAAATACATTCCCAAAAGAACAGCTCACCTCTGACCACACAATCACAGCCTGACATATAACAGAGAGGGAAAAAGCTGTGAATTCAGACTATGCTCCACAACAAATGAGCATCCGCTTTTATGTGAATTTATGGGAGCTTCGTGCTTATGCTGTTATGGGCCACTTGCAATAAATCTGCTATTTTTGTAGAGGTGTGAAATATATTTCCTGTTAAATCTCTAAAGGGGCATATAATAACAGTGCAATGTACATCACGTACCCACCATTGTGATTTTCTACACGACCTTTATAACGTTCATTAAATTATTTCTACAAGTATAAACCATGTTGATGGCCTCAGAGATAGGGAGGGATTCATATTAGTCGGCTGTTTAACACCAATAAATAATTTATATGAACAAGACGTAACTGGGATGGACTTGAGAATACTTTGGCTATATGGTATTTGTACAATAGTTTAGCTACTTTATATTGATGGATGCACAACTATACTCACAAAAGAGCGAAATGTCATCTGAAGGTTTTTTGGAAGTCAGGTTACAATTTTGGTCAAAGATTCGAGAACTGCCAGATCCATTTTTAAGCTTTTACAAAAGGGACGGTTGTGACACAAGGAATGATTTCGATGTATTATTACTCATTAGCAGTGCGTAATCATTGAGGTAGATATACTATAACGTTGCAGTCTTTCTCTGATTGGCATTGAGCCAGGAAATGCAAGATATAGGTTTTTTTGGATGGACATTTTATAATTCCCCAATTAAAGATTTTTTTTTCTTCGTAGATTCAACCTCAACAATACTATGTTTTACTTGTAATGTTTATGACAGATCTAATTTAGACAAATTTAAACAAATGTCAACAAAACCATCGTCTATAGTTGTAGGGCAGGCAGTTATGAGAACTGACACCTACCAACTGAGTGTAAAGCATGACAATGCCATCCAGTGGATATGATTGTTCATTGCACTCTTGTCCCCTGCATTTCTCAAATGAGGGATAATAGACATGATTGTATTATAGCCTAAGGTTAAAATTTAGTTATCCATTAGCATTGTTTTTTGTAATATGAATAACTACACAAAAATATTGGATTCAATGAAAAAAAAATGAATAAAATGGGCATCATACTCCGGTGTGAGCGTAGCCTAAAACAAAACTGTGAGAAATTCGGGAGAAATTACTTGCCACTCCGAGTCATCTTACTGAAAAACATCCCTGACTGTGTTTATGTGCATCCTCCAGGCAACCCACAACACCTTGTCAACATTTATCAAGAACATAGCATCCACACGAATACTGTTCTGATGTCTTAGCATCAATGATCCATCCATTTTCTGGAGTCACAGAAAATTGCTGAAAAGAGTCACAGGCTTGCTGGTGCCTATCTCAGCTGGCTTCGGACAATAAATTGGTATTACAAAATATACAGACAGGAGAAGTAAAGATGAAGGAGAAGAACATTATGGCGCAGGGATGTCCAAGAGGACTATTTGGAGGACCAAAACAGAAGAAGACATAGTCAGAGAGAGGGAGCTGATTGGCTTTATATACAAAGTGACAAAGAAAAGGAGTATAAAAATGGCACTTTGAAAGAAGGAAGCAGAGCTAGTAATACCGGTCACCATGACGATGATAACCTGAGGCTTGTATCTCAAAAAAAAAAAAAAGGATCTATATACACACAGCAGTGTTCTGTCCTCCCAATCCAAGTCAAAGCACACAGGAGGTATTTGAAACTTCAGCTAGAAACAAAGTGCCCCTCATGTTGAAGCTTTGCCTCAGGTGCTGACCCCCACCACGGAGAGAGAAATGATGCATAGTCAGAGAAAAAATTGAAAAATTAACTTTACGGATGCCCACCCTCCCCCTACCACCACCACACACACACACACACACACACACACACACACACACACACACACACACACGCACGCACGCACACACACGCACACACACGCACACATACACTACTACTACTACTAGTGCTACTATCAATTGAGTGCATGCTTATCCCACCCTGAAAAATAAACATAGATTTCAAATGGTTTGAAAAATGGAGTCAAACGAAATTGGAGGGTTAGGTGGGGACTCTCCATATGCTGAACACATCATTCATCCCACACACTTATCAGTGCAAAGTGTCACTGAGGGCAAAATGCACATTTTCAAAGCAAATCTGTAACAAGGAAGCAGAAAGCCAACCAATGTGCAAAGGTGAAGAAAAGACGTCTTGTGCCAAAAGTTGGTTACTGAATGTGTCAACTTACCCCAACTTCCACGTGATCCGAGCCCTTATCATCCTGCTTGTGCAGAATCTCAAAGTAGTAGCGTCTCGATGACATCAGGCTGTGGGTAGAGAGACAGAGTTTTTTACTTGACACAGTCAACATAAAACGCCACTAGTGAAAACCTCTAAAACTACACAAGCGACATAATGTAGTGACATGGGTATTTACAGTATGTATGTATGTATGTATGTATGTATGTATGTATGTATGTATGTATGTATGTATGTATGTATGTATGTATGTATGTATGTATGCATGCAGATAAACATGCATTCATACACGCATTCTTACACACACGCACGCACGCGCACACACGCTGATATATAGTCGATAAAAAAAACTGCACTGTGGCCAAACCGCCATTGAAAGAGAAAAATAAACAAAGATCTGTGTTACGTTGTCCAGAGATAGGCATTTAACATTTTTTTGGGTCCATTAGTCCAGCGGTCCCCAACCATGGGTCCGCAGACCGTACTGGTCCGTGGATCAACTGGTACGGGGCCGCATGGGCTGCACCCAAAATAATGTTTTGGAAACGGTCCGCAATATAAATCTAAAGCATTGACCGGTCCGTGTTGATAAAAAGGTTGAGGACTGCTGCATTAGTCGACAGTGATCCGACCCCGCTTACACGTCCATGCTCCCCAGTATATTGCCGTTTGAACATTTCTCAAAAAATTTGGAAGATTTAACTGGGTGAAATAATCAATCAATCAATCAATCAATCAATCAATCAATCAATCAAATTTTATTTGTACAGCCCTGAATCAACGAAGTCTCAAAGCGCTTCACAGGTGAAAAGAGGTCATGTTGAGACTTCTTTTGAAAATAGAAGTCATACAAGAGACATCTTTTTGGTGTAAGGTACACAACAGAATCCCCTGTCAAAGCTCCCAGACCCTTACCAAAAGTGACAGGTGACAGACGTGACATGTCTGTGCCATGTGTTCTGGATTCCCATGACTCTAGCTACTGTTTACAGTAAATAACGATTACTCATCTCCATCCATCTTGTCGATTTAGGAGTTTAAATGGACTGATCATAGCAATTATCAATGCCGTGCAAAAAGTCTCAGAAGAACCTTTTTCAAATAGGTGATTGATTTTCACATAGAGGATAGAAGGACCAGGGCAGATCAATACAGTAGGATGAAAAATATACCAGACCAATTTCAACAAAATCTTGTAAATGGGGGTGCTACATGTGCTAAGGATGTATAATGTCTTTTTTCCCTAGTACAGGGATATACAGTAAAGGTAAATGAAAAGAGCAAAGGCTGCAGAAAGAGGGTCACATGGTTTGCCATGTTCACTCACTGTCATCGTTCTGTGTGTGATAAATCACACAAAGCTCACATGAGGTTAAGCCTCTCATGAATTCTGCTCATCCATCTGAGCGGCTGCATAGATGCCAGTAAACGCTATCCTGACTAACCTTTTCCACACTATTCCACTTTAACACTATTCGGGCTCTTAGATTACAACTTGGAGAATACATTGACAAAGACCACAGGATTAGACTAATCCTAATTATTAAATTGCAAAACATTAACAAAAATTTACATTATTTGAATAATGAATATGAATGAGTAATAGTGATGATCCCAACTAACTAATGGGTGGTAGCGCGAGAGCTGAATTAAATTGAGGAGTTGGATGGGAGTTTAGATAAAGCCGGTGACGAATGTGTCAATGCTGGGCCCTCAGTGGTGGACCTTGTGTCATTTTTTTTGTCATGGTCTCTGCTCATGGTGTCCCCCTGCAGGCTTTTTTGGGCATTGCAGAGAAGCTAGGAACGATCCTGGGAGGGCGGCGTCACCAGCTGCGCACCTGTCTCGTATCAGTAATCCTGAGACTACTTAAACGCAGCCGGCACAGTCGGATGCCATCGGATTATTGAATCACATTCCTCGTTGTTCCCTAGTTCCTCGTTCCACCCGAGTACCTTTTCGGCTAGTCTGCACTATACGTTTTTGATTCTTTGGTTTTCTTCTCCAAGTCACGCCACGCGTACATTTTTCATTGTTGCGTTTTTGACTCCCGACGGCGTCTTACGGCTGATCCGCCCTCCCCGTGAGTAGCTGGTTCTAGTTGCCCCATTCCATATATATCTTTTATGTACGTTCTCAGTTGTTACTTTGTAGCTGTGCAAATTCTACCGTGCTTTTCATTTGTTCCTTTCGGGCTCACCTTTGTTTTTCTCATCGCGTGTTACGTGCACTTTTTGTTAGAAAACAATTTCAACTCTAACTTTTAGTCCAGTCGGATTTGGGGTCCACTTTACTCGTGAGCATCCTCGCCCCATAACATTTTTACGCACATCAAATGCAGCATGGGTGCATTACAAACATGCGTGATTGAAGGTGTAATCCCAACATTGATAAACATGTAATGTTTTCATTTTGTCAACAAATATAAAATCAGTCATTTCTTTCTTATTCCGTGATAATAATAATAATAATAATAATAATAATGTTATTATTATTATTATTATTATTATTATTATTATTATTATTACTATCCATCTATCAATTTTCTAGAGCCGCTTATCCTCACAAGGGTCGCAGGCTTGCTGATGCCTATCCCAGTTGGTTTCAGGTAGTAGGCTGGTGACACCTTCAACTGGTTGCCAGCCAATCGCAGGGCACACAGAGATGAACAAGCATTCGCGCACCCAATCACGCCCAAGGACAATTTAGTATGTCCAATTCACCTTTTATGCATGTTTTTGGGGTGTGGGAGGAATTATTATTACAGGTTCTGCGAATTTTAACTTTATGAATTTGTTAATTCTGCATTTGAAAAAACCGCTGATTATCTGGATAAAATATGCAGAGTGATGATGGAATGTAGGTTGTAATTTATTTTTCAATTTTGAAAATATTATGTAGAAATGTAGTTTCAATTGTGTGCGTATGTGAGAAAAACGATTTCACCAGTCCTCCAGTGACGGATAACACAGAGAGCCTGTGTTGAATAGAATGAAGACATACAAACGAGTGGGAAGAAGGATGAAGGAGGAGCCGTGAATAGCAGATGAACAGCAGAAACAAAGAAAGCACTTAAAATGAATAAATCTCACTGAGACATGATTTGATTCACAGTTCATTGCCAGAGAAGGAAAACACAAAAGAACAAGTGAAGGGCAAATGAAAGACGATGCGAAAAGAAAAGCTATTCAAATGTGGCTATAGGTCAAAAGAGGACACAATCCAAAAGTCTAATTTCCTGAGTAATTTGCTTAATTTGGAGTGCTTCTTCAATCACTCATTATTCCAGAAAAGGGCAATGGGAATTCCAGAACGAGAATTAAAGTGCAATGGACTCACACTTGAGGTCCTTGATTCTTCTCAAAAAGTCTGTGTTTTGAATGAAAGCAGGGGTTGAATTAAAAAAAAAAAAAGTCAAGTAACCGTTTTCCTAACTTTGCGCGGGACACTGACAAGACATGATATTCGAAAATGTATTCTATTTGTTATTTCTTGTGACAAAGAAATGCCTTTGTCCAAAATAAGTGCAATTTGTATTTTGTTTAAGTAAAATTCACATTTAATTTCATGATTACTGTTTCTGAGAACTGCTTCATATTTGTGTATCATCTGGATCAATTTTCTGGCACCTTTTTATTGGTATTCCAGGAGCATCCTGATGTACTACATTCTATAGTGCATTTGCATTTCTCCAAGATGGCTGTGTGAAACCAAGCTATTGGCAAGAAGGACCTACAAAGTCCCACTGTTGGAAAAATGACATACTGAAGAGTCTTCACTTGAGTTTTCTTGTTTATCCTGAGCTGAAATGCTTGAATTTTGTAAGCTTTTCTATTTTCCTGAACTGTCCAATGGACAACTAAATAGAGGATAAAAAGATAGACAAAGAGACTAGTAAAGGTCCTTTTACAAAACATGTGAAGGTTTTGTTTTTTAGTTGAAAGAAATCGCCAAAGACACAAAAACCAGAGCACGGATCCTAGGGACACTTGGATTCAGTGAAACACACTAGGCATCTGCAAACCAGAGTAATAGAGAAGACAGAGCTCAACGAAGTGCTGCATGAGATAATATTCTTTCTGCCCTTGCAACAGAAAAAACGCCACCAGCTGCCTTTTGGTCGCTCTCCCCGTCACCACGCATTTCCAATGTGTCCCTGAGCCTCAGCAATTTCCTCATTTTCCTTTGGCAACTCTGTTTCTAATTAATGTAATCTGACTTGCCACCCAAGCCTTTAATTTTGCCTACTCCTCCTGACAGGAATGATTGCAGTGTTTGTAACTGCCCCAAGGAGATGCACAAACTTCACTTTTCTTCTCGTGGACTCACTGCATCTTCAATCCATTTCTCATGCATTCCTTTAATCCAGCGAGCTGCTAATGCTGTTCTCCCCTGCAGCCTCAATATATCTTTGCTGATCCATCCCCTTCACTTCATCCTCAGCCGTATCTTGTCCGTGCCTTCTTTCAATGTGGGTCTTGTACATGCCAGTCGGCCTATTTCCACTACTATAGATCCAATTTGCCCAAAAATTATCATCTGAACAGAGAATTACGAAAAGGGGCGGCGCGGCACACCGGTATCGAGATTGTGGATTCCTCCCCCCGACCATTGTTACTATGTCGTGTCATTGAAGCTCCAGTTGCTCCTGATGCTGCGTTATCAGTAGGTAAACGAGTTGTCAGTGTAAAAAGCTTTGAGGACCTACATAGAAAAGCGCTATAAATGTGTAAGACCATTTATCATTTACCAAAAATACAATTTTTTTCAACACGGCTTCCATACGGCTTTCCGAACTTTGCCTTTAGATTTAAGGCCAAAATGAGTGCTTGTATGACTGCCATTGTCACTAAAAGGTCTTGTATATGTGAGTAGCAATATTATCAAGTGCTACTAATGCCATAGCAGTGTATCAAGGTCACAGGAAAGAAAATTTAACAATAAGATAGTTTTATGCAAAAATACAGTAGCTCTGACAACACCCCATGAAAGCAAGAAATAAATTAATACGGAAAGAAAAAAGGTATTCCTGTTCCTATTCCTATCCTAAGGTAGGACTAAATACCGTCTCCATATGGTAGAATGGAAAGTCGGTTTTTGGACAGCCTCTTTTCCATATGTTTTGGTTATTCATTTGAAAACATATGGACAATTCCTGGAATTCAGCCCTAAATAAAACATCCTAAGCATATGCTATTGTTATTGGATCTTTTCTTGACTTATTATCGTTTGCAATGTGTTCTGCAGCAGCAACATGAAAGTATTTTGTACTCAGTAATGTTGGAAAAATTAATTGATTACTTTCCTAGTTCCTGAACAGTTAAAAGAATAGAACAGTATAATATTTCTTGAATTTTTACACTTTTTATTCAATGTAGCAATTTTGAGCTCAGTCTTTTAAATATAATCCCTTTTAAATATAATCCCTTTAAGAGAAGCTTTAAGGGAAGTGACTTACCACTATCATTACTAGTGTCTCTGATCACATCTGGCCTAAAAAACCCGCAAGTGTGGTGATGTTCATGTCTTCCCGCCAACCACACATCACGACAGCTCAACAGATACACATCAACAACCGCAAGACATTCGGTTTGCACACACGCTTCTGTGAAGAATGACGCACACTGTCACACACAGTGATATGTGTCATCAAATGACCATCGTGCGGCATAAGAGGCAGGCAATGAATGAAGGCCAAAGAGAAGAGAACTGAAGAAAAAGTCAAACCGAAAGGACTCTTTCAGACTACTTAATATAATATAATTTTGCTAGAAACACACTAGTGACGAAAGTAAGTGTATCCCTGTTCTCGGGATAAAACCCTAAGTGAAATTGAATTACATACATATATACATACATGCATACATATATATATATATATACATATATATATATATATATATATATATATATATATATATATATATATATACATATATATATATATATATATATATATATATATATATATATATATATATATACATATATACATATATATATATATATATATATACATATATATATATATATATATATATATACATATATATATATATATATATATATATATATATATATATATATATATATATATATATATATATATATATATATATATATATATATACAACTAATGTCCAGCAGTGCCTCAAGGATTTCATTATAGATAGAAAGATCTCGGAGGCCCACTGACTGGCCATTCTTCTTTAAGTTTAACTCACTGTTGCTGACTGGGGTTAAAGCTATTCATCCAGGTTCCACCAAGAGATTTTCTAACACATTATTTTTGAGAAAGGAAATCCTCAATTTTCAGGACGCAAAATGTTTGGGACTAAACAGTAAAGCCATATGAGAAGGTGATAAGAGAATAAAGTAAGGCAGAGCAGATTTAAGAGTGTGCATACAGACATGGACACATTGCAGGGAAGGAAGAAGTCACATGACAGCCCACATGCCTGAAGAGGCTTGGGCTTAAATGCCATTTCCCCCAGTTTTTGGGCTCCTTCAAAATGCCAGCTGCAGCATCACCAATAACCTTGGGATGATCCTCTGCTGCTGCTCCTCAGCACGCCACAGTCAAAGTCAACTCGTGCTTTTTACTTTCAATACACAAATATGCAAAATCCACCAAGCTTGCAAATGCCTCTCAAATGATCACATATTTTTTCCACCTTAATGCTGGCTCAGGATTCACTGAGCGCTAATTGCTTTCCAGTATGTTTTACAAAATATTCCCTGTGATCATCAGCTAATTGTCAATCCCAACCCGCCGTGTTGCATAAACGAAGGAGCAGATACAAAGTTAGTATTCAACACGCTACATTCACAACTAGAATTTTCAGCTAAAAGTCAATCGTGTCAAGGCAGCCCGAGGCTCCAACTTCTGTTTCAGAGAACAGAGGTAGTGTTCTCGGACTTATCTGGGTTCCATATTTGACTGCAAAAGCGTTGCCTGTGACCCCCTAGCACACACTGCCAAGTTCTCACTTCAGCTAACACTTTGAAAAACAAAAACAAAGGAATTGTTTTGAAATTCATACTTTCTGATAAAATGTTTTCTCCTAAATTCATTGACAAAAAAGAAAAAAATATATGGTATGAAACCATTTGACTTCAGAAAAATATAACCTTTTCTATTAATTTCCTCTGACTAGGAGGTTATGCATCATTCATTGTGGTGGCTATTGGGAGTTTTGAGAAAAATGAAGGTTCTCTGAACGACTGTTGGTCCGGCTGCAGCTAGGGCCAGTCTCTTTGCCTGCAACTGAATTGACAGGCAAGTTTGGGCTCCATGGACCCACAATTCCAGGGGTGCTCATACTTTTTGACCCTGAGATCTAATTTTCCAGCAACCAATAACCTCCGGAGGCTCCTGTTATGCAGTGATATTGCTAAAAAAAGAGTAAAAAGACCCAGGCAGGATAGACACATTTATCCTAATGGGAACTAAAAGTAACTAATAGGAATGGGACGTTTTTTTTCTTTGTTTGTTTTTATATTTTTAAGCTTGTTGGGCCAGTAGTCCAATGAAATACACGTGTCTTGTAAGACAAATTACTAGTCGTAGTTAGTCATTACTGCAATTGTAATAGAAAGGAATAGCACAATAACTGATTGACTGATGTATTCACTCTATATACTGTATGTAAAGAGGCCAGGTGTCCAAAGACACAGCGTGATCTATACATGTGTGAGTGTGTAGGTGTGTGTGTAGGTGCACGCCTGTGTGTGTGGCTGGTGCAGAGGGTGTCGAGGGTTCAACACCAATAGACTGCATGTTTGAGATTTCTGACAGGCGAGTGAATTGTTTCTAGTCAAGTATACAACTACACAATGCTTCATTCCTTGACAATATGATTCAGGCCTACAAGAAGCCATTAGTCACTGTTCGCTTAACTGCAGCTGCTGTGCAGCTCCAATGATCCGCGACATAAATAACCATGCTACAAAGCATGAAGAAAAAAAAAAAAAAAACCTGAAATCTTGACAGAAATGTTTTTTTTTCCTTAACTACATCTCTGAATGCTCTTTGCTGCTTGTCTGTGTTTTTGTGTGACCCACACTCAGCTAGTTTTCTTTCATACTAATTTAGTGTGCCAATGTCATCTGATCTGCAACAACTTGGCATAAAATGTGAGCGCTGATAAAGACTGTTCAATGAATGATGTACACAGCCTTGAACCTGCAGGACTGCTCATGAGTTTGCAGAGATCTTGCTCGTGAACTTCTCATTTATGGAAACTGATCATTATGCCTTTTAATCTACATGAGTCATATTCATCAAATCTATTTAATGTTTTCTTTTTGTCATTTGCTAGTCTGCACATACAGCAAAGTGCCTTGGGAAATAATGTCTGATTAGTTTTGCCACTTTTAGATGCAAAGACATGTTCATGAATAGATAATTTGCTCAATTAGCTTACTACCAAAATAACCAGAATAATGTGTGCTTGGATGATAATTAATATTGCTGTGCACATAAATGACCAAGTTGCACACAACTGTTTGCAAGGACATAAAGTACAGTGCAAAAGACACAAAAGTAAGTCTTAAATTATTCCACAGTTTTTGAGCAACGCTATAGAATATAAGAAAACATATAGAATATCAGCAAACATATATCTATATTTTACAAAATGGTGGGCCAGTTATTCCAAATTGGATGTATGTGAACTCAGAAAAATACACAAATTCATCAAATGTAATATTGGTGTTTTGCAAAAAATTGTTCAAGTCTGGCATGCTGAAGTTTAGAATACAAAACTACAGGTGAGTCTAAAAATGTACTCATGCATTTTTCAACGGGGGTGTAGTGTATTTATGTTGAACACAGAAGAATGGTTTCTCGATGGCTCCCATTTGTCCAATAGTATAATCTAATATTGCAAGGAGGCAATGATCAAACTGTGAGAAATGGTTGTGATTCTGAAAGGGCATAACTTTATCAAAACAATTTGGGAGAATCCACTGATGACCAACTGTCAGCATGAAAGTCATCAATGCTGAGCAAAGCTCTTGAAATGAATAAACTAATGCAAATTAAATACGCACATAAGGCAATGAGCATGGTAGATGCTGGTGTGGTCATTGCCCTTTGAGTCACAGTGACACAAAATCATCCTTGACCTTATCAAATACAGTAGTTGACCTTTCTCTTGTTCCTTTTAATGTGAACAGTGGCAGTCAGGGAGGAGGCAGCAAACTCAAAGCTTACCAAATTGCTGCATTTGTAATTTATTGATCTCAAAATAATTCAGCAAGCATGTACTTGCTTGTGTGAAGCATGAATATATGCCCTTCAACACACGCCCACAAAGAACATCAAACAAGATGTTGCCTGATTATGTTCAGATCGACATTCACGGTACCTTTTGAAGCCGTTCCCCTCCAGCATGTGAGCAGTTACACGCAGACAAATTAAACTTAAGACACCTTTTACCGTGACCCGCAGCCCTAAAACCAATTTCTCCCTCCCGGTTCAGGTTGCTGCACATGATATTTGGTGGCATGACTCCTGAATTACTTAGTACTTGGTGATAATAAAGAATGGATGGATTGGTGCAGAGCAGTGGAGTAGCTAGCGCTCTGCTAAGCTGTGTCATCTTCTACCACAGATTTACAAAGGGCTCTATTTCAAAACAAGACACATCCCAAAATATATCCGTACATTGTGCCGCGCTTGGAATTATTTGGAAGATTTGCTTAAAAGGTTATGCAGTGCACCGCAGAAATAAGACACAAAAATGCTCTTTTAAAAAGTAGGGCAATTAAACTGGTATTTCTTGTCAAAACGGTCTGAGACCAAGGCCATTTTATGTAGTTTAACTCATGGAAATCAGTCCGGGGGTTCTTCTGAATTCAGTGAGTAGATTAAATTTGAGGAACTGAAAAGTTGTCGGAGAACCTTTGTCCGTTTCTTTTATATTTAATACTCGCTATATTAATAGTAACTGTGCAGACTGTACAGTTTCAGTTTAGCTATATACTAGATGCCACGAAGATCAAGGGCACAGATGTGGAATCTTATAGGACTGATTGCAATTATGTGAAAGACCTTATTTTCAAACAGCACATGTGCGGTGGCCATATTGCTTCAAGACAAAAATTTAAGCGTTACAGGCTTCCTGACTGTGTACTTTTACGGTCCAAAAGTTGTAAACCGACCAGCTACTTCCTCACTGCTCCTTCGGAGTATGCCGTAGTACGCCGTGAATTGGAGATCATATGCAGGGAGTTTTCTTCATACTTTTCCCAAAGACTAGGATTAATATTGAGAAATTTCACTTAATTTTAAAACCATGGTAAACAATCAAAACTGTTATTGGCCTATGCCTACTCTGGACATAAACTAAAAGCGTCAAAGCAGGCTTTAGGTCTTCCAAATAACATTGTGGACTTCACAGAAGTGAAGAGCTTTCATACAAATTTTGTGCCTGACATGTCCTCTTTCAAAATGTGTAGCATGTTGCCTTATAAATGTTTGTCTGAACGTTCACAATTTATGCATATCAATTAGCAATTGTGACATTTCTCTGTTCCGTTCATGACTCTGTTCTGCCCAAATGCAGAAGAAGGTCTAATCTTTCCTTTCTCAGATAAACATAATATATAATTCCTGACATCTAAAATGATCCATTAAGTGTAGCATGTAACGCCACTCAAACGGTATCTTCCACACAACAAAACAACAACAACAAAAAAAGCAACAAAGCAGACCAGTTATAACAGTTTAGTGGTAAGACAGATGACATTCCATTTCCAATTGTGCAATCAAATTCAAAATTTGTCCGAATGGTGCAATATGTAATTCAATTGGAAACCTTGCCTGCGACAGCATTGTGCAGGATCCCTCAAAAGAAAATGCAAAATACTTAGGTGTGTCATTTTAAATTTTGATATTTGCACAATTTGCTACATTGGACAACGAAGGGCGGTGTTGATACTGACCAAAAGTTAACCTTGTGTTGCTTGCTTTATTGTAAGTAGTATAGTTAGAGGGGGTAAATGGGTGCTTAGGAAAAAAAAGTGTGCTTGTCACAAGTACTCACTGCACAGACTTTGAGGACTGGGACCTGAACTTGTTGAACTCGCCTGGAGCGGTCCACTCTGTACCCAACTGCAAGAGACCGAGCCAAGAAATAAAAATCAGAAGTGGTAGTTGATCACAGAGTTTGGCAAAAACAATAGTGGACGAGAAGAGTACATCTCAGTGGATACCTGGTGGAAAACACTGTACTAACCATCAATAATAAAGCATCAGCACTGTGTTTGATGTTTAAGGTTAGGTTCAAACTGCAAGCATACCTGATTCTTTTCGGATTCCTCATCAGATCCCTGTTCAAACCGGGCTACATTAATGACTCATGTGACGGGTTGCTGTAGCAATGAGGTCAAAAACAGGGCCTTGTCTAGCATATGTAGTGTTTGACATATACAGTAATTGCAACAGTGGCAACAACAACCTCCATCCAGCCATCTATGTCAATATTTTTTTTTGCCTGGCACTCCCAAAAATTGTGTCACTGATGACACAATTAGTGACATGTGCAACCACATAAAGGCTTAACATATTTTGCAAAGAAGTTGAGTCATGTTCCAATTAATTTGCTCTTGATCTGAAACGTGTACTGTTCTTGTCACATATTAAGAAGCAATACATTTGATTTGCTTTTAGAAACCCTGCATAAAGAAACCCCGTCAAAATCTCAGGTAACACCCTGACGTGCCTTCATTTTCACCCCTTTATTATGGCGTTATATTTGTGCCACAATTACGAGTGCGCGAAAAAAAATTTGAGCGGAGAAAATCAAACTGAGCGAGCGAAAACAGATTTTGAGCGCAAGAAAAAAAACTATTGAGTGTGTAATGATAAGAGTTTGAGCGCGTGCCGATGGAGTTTAAACACAGAAAAAGTAATTGCTCGCTCAAATTCCTTTTTGCTCTCTCGGGATAGCCCTCTCTTGCTCAACATCTCGCTCTCGCTCGTGATACTCCTCCCTCCCTCGCTCAACATCGCATTTGCTCATCATCGAGCTCTCGCTCGCTCGAGTCGTCCTCTGCGCTCGCTCAGTTCTGCTCACACGTTACGTTTGTGCCACAAAACCAGCCAATCAGAGCTTGTAAAAGCACTTTGATTGACAGCTTGGTATCCAATGAGAGTGCTTGTACGCTATCCGTTGACGCACTCTCGTTTGCCCTGTGTTCACCCGGAAAGGGCAAACGAGAGTGGGTCAACACGGACTTGGGCTGGAGGATTACTTTTAATATTATTATTATTACTGTATTGTATCATTTGACAGAAATACCTTGTTAGTTTTTGTACTTTAATAATATAAGCCCACCTCCTCCCTCCCACGTCGATGTGACGCACTCTCGTTTGCTCGTTCCGGGTGAACACAACAAGCAATCTCATTGGATACCAAGCTGTCAATCAATGTGCTTTTACAAGCTCTGATTGGCTGGTTTTGTGGCACAAACGTAACGCGTGAGCAGAACTGAGCGAGCGCAGAGGACGACTCGAGCGAGCGAGAGCTCGATGTTGAGCAAACGCGATGTTGAGCGAGGGAGGGAGGAGTATAGAATGCTATTGCGTGTGAGCAAAAAGGAATTTTGAGCGAGAAACTTCTTTTCAAGAACTTTTTCTCTGCGCTCAAAATCTATTTTCGCTCGCTCAGTTTTATTTTCAACGCTCAATTTTTTTTTCCGCGCGCTCATAATGGTGGCACAAATATAACGCCGTACTTTATGCCCTTATTTGAAAAGCATTGCTTTACATGTCTAAATCCATTCACAGTGCATAGGAAATTGATGTACACAAAAACTGCCCATTCCGTTCTCCATGTTTGAAACATTTTCTTGAAATGATCAGGATCATTATCAGGCTCCTACTGAGCTGATCATTTGAATCAGGTGTGTCAGGGAAAGAAACCTGGACAACATGCAGGACAGCGGCCCTCGAGGACCGGGTTTGGACACCCGTGCTATAAGGCTACTATGAAGTTTTATTAAGTTCAAAACAGCTGAATAATGGCAGGTAAAACAACAGAAATTAGAGAATCAAACTTTCTTCTAAGGTTTTTGACTTTTGAGTAATAATCCTTAAAAACACTACAACATTCTGATGGTTTGAGAAGAGAAACATGACAAAGCTTAGATGCATGTTTTTTGACAGCTCAAAATCAAATAAAACCAGAACCTCAGCAGAAGGTAGGCGAGGAGAAAATTCATAAACTTTCAATCATCAACAGTCCATCATAGAATATCCAGTACACTATATGCACACTATATTATTTCTGTGTGGAGAGCAATGTAAAATATCAGTTGAGAAGTAGCAGCTGAACAGGAATCGATGATGCAAATTAGTGGGAAACTAAAACAAGTATCTTTGCATTTCTGAAATTATTTGATAAGTATAATTGGTCATTCTCATTTTAACTCCAAGCATTAATTTTGAACATAATACGAGTACCAAAGTAGAGGAGTAACGTAAATTAGAGGAAACACAAAACAAGAAGTCGGTTTATTATGCTTTACCCGATGGTTTCCCATCTATCTGATTGTTTTGCAATCAGTTTTGTGTGTTTTGCCTTGTATTTTCCTTAGCTGAAAGTTAATGAACTGGAAGTGATCAAGGTAGTAGTGAAAGACATTGCTGTACACCTCATTGCTTAAGTGGAAGACGAAAAGGCTGGTGCACCTGCAATATTTACATACAGTACAAGCACACGTGACGTTTCCCAAAATATAATCACTCACTACTTTCAGACCGCAGCATCCTCACGCCAGAATAGGCAGGAGGTAAATTAAAAGGAATCGTGGAGTGGAGTGGAGCCAGGAATCGTGAGTGCGACAGACAGACCCAACACAAGCGCACACACAATGCCTATCTGTACAACCTTGCAAGAACTCTAACCTTTGAAAATTCGATCAACATTTTCATGAAAAATATTCCTCTATTGTAGACTCACGTAATACTTATTTTGCATCATTTACATACATTTCAGTAACATTTTGTTGCTTTTATTTTATTTTATAGAAATTATTTTTACACTTTATAGCTGGAATGGTTAGACAACATAATGCATAATGTAAAATGCAAGGTGTTTTGAGTTTTAGGATACAGTGGGTACAAGTACAGCTAAGTTTGCTGTACGATTTAACATTTTGGGCACAAAGAGGAAATCTACAAGAATGTTTTATTTTTCCAAAATAATGGAGGCAATTTATACTATATGAACATTTGATCAGAATTTTTTTTTCGCTCCTATATTAATAAGGATGTTGTCTAACACATTGAGCTATGTAGTAGCTCATCGTTGCCATGCCATAAACTGACAGTGATATCCAGGTAAAAACATCAATGACTTTTAGCAGACATTCAAGAAAAAGCCAACAACTGCAACTTGAGACATAAATAAAGGATGCCAAAAGTTACTGTAAGAAAATTACTCTATTGTAATGAAACTACTTTACAACACCAAGCAAATATTGCAAAAGAAAGTGAGAAAAAGCTATAGCAAACAGCAAATTCTCAATAAAATGAATAGTTACACACATGCAAGACCCTCAAAACATCCATACAGCATATAAATTATGGAACCAACCAATGACATCATTAATCGCTCTGCAAATTGTGATATACAACCCATTATGGATTTTGCGGCTCATCGTTAGGTGTAAAAGTTCTTCTTTCGATACATTGACACAAAATGATCAGTAGGGAAGGCCACTTTTTTTTTTTAGAAATCATTTTGACACAATGAGCCACCCTACATTATAGCTTCCCATTATTGACCTTTCAAAGGCCTCTCAAAATATCCACATAATCTCATTTATTCTCATCCACCTCGTCTTTCTGGGGCTAGCAACCCAATTCTTCTCTACCTTTTTATTGTTTATTATGATGGTAGAATACCATAGCCTGTATGTGCAGTCTCAAAAGCTTAAACAAGCTCATCTTTTAGGGTAAATTCCCAACATGGTGATGTATTTCCAGCTACCAATCGGAAGAAAGCTTTTTCTAAGCTTATTTACATATCGAGATGCTATGCATTTTTGACCAATTAGAGTAGATTTAAAGAGGACATTGCGAAACTAAATTATCTTGCAAATGTGATGACAGATATCAGAGATATCAGAAGATTTTTTTTTTTTTTTTTTTTTACATGTGGCTTGGGACAGTAATAGCTTAAGGCTTTTCTGCATCATAAATGTAAAATATTGACATAGTGCTGAACTGAGACATAGAACTCGCTATTACTGTGTGGAGTGTCATATTGATTTTACCACTCTTTCACCTCAGTCTGTGTTGAGATTGTCTTCTGATCATCACAGTACACGTTGTACATGCTGCTGCCTTCAAATATATGAGTACATACACAAAATGAAGCAGCATTAATGTGAATTTTCATCTCACTTCATAGTGCATGTGTTTTTCATTCAACATACAAAACACAATTTGTAAAACCAAATGTGTACATTTTAATTAAACCAGTCGTTTTTGGAGTGTGTCGAAACAAAAAGTCAGGCTGCAGAATTGAAAAGAATGGTGATATCAATTTGGGACAATGGTGGTTCCGTTACAAAGTCCCTCTCACAGTATACACTGTATTGAGTCAAACTAAGGACTGTCAAAGGACCCAAGTCGATAGTTTGATCTGTAAATTTGCATTGCATTACATCCTCTGATCTGTGTGTGAAGCAGATCTAACATTTGGATGCCATGCCGGCCAGAGAGATATTATTTTCACAATAAAAACATCTTTGCGTGTTCATTGTGATAGTGTTAAACTGTAGATTACCTTCAATTATTTCAATTACCCACATTTTACATGATGAAAAGAGAAGCCAAAAACGTGTCAATTTGATACGAAAAAAAATCTTCTTGCCTGTACCTTCTTTTTCTTTAGCTCTCTCTTTTATAATCATGAAGGCAAATGGGCAAAATGAGTATAGGAATATGAATTAAGATAAGCTATCTGGAAGACTACATCCCAGAAAATGGGAGAGGAAGGGTGTGTCAGCCTCTGGCAAAATGAAAGATCCCTGGCCAGAGCTCTAACATTGCCTCCGTCATATTTCTCCACTGTTAAATGCCACATCAATATTCACTACTGGCTAATTAAGCTCTGCTCCCATGAAACCTGGTGACATGCCACATCTTGTTGGAATACAGATTATTCCATAGCTGGACTGTTACTCTCTTGCACATCACTCCCACTGCGACTGCATTAACAACACGTGACGAGGACGTCGTATTGATGAAGGTCGGCGAGCGTTCGGAGGCTGCTGGATGAAAAATGGAGGATGAAAAACGTTTCCCCACATGGAAATTTGTGTTGGAGGTTAGTCAATTGACGTGAAGTGAGTATTAGATTGGTTAGGAGGAACAAGGTCAAGATGCCCTGTTTCCTCCCTGTTTATTGTGTAAGCCTGCATACTGACAAAGGAACAGATGATATTCCATATGCATGGCCTGTGTTCAATCAAACTGCAGCTGCTGGAGCTACACAAACCGTAAGAACCTTCTACAAGTGCTCAATTTTCTGTAAAATCGAACCTATTAGATGCCATTCGGAACCATATGTCACAGCTGTCTAAATGTTAAAACGAATCATCAAGCCTCAAAAACTTCAGATGATCAAGTTTGTTTTTGTGTGTAAGCTTTCTTGAAAGGTGCATGTGTTTTAGCACTCAGAAGTCATGACATTGAAAAGTTTGATTCATTTCTTTGCAATAGAAAAACACTGTTGCTAAGCAATAGCAATTCAATTAAAGGACAATTTACACTAGGATTATTTGCTTAAGAGAGAAGAACGGATCCAGATGGGTGTTTCTACGTGTTAATGTCATTCACTTACTGAACACAGCTGTGAAAAAAGTCGAAGCTAGTCATGTGCTGATAACCGGATTGGCGATATATTATGATTTTAAAAGTCACGGTTATTTAAAACCACCAAGATCTGTCAAAGGTGCCAAGGTAATTCCTTCCTGTATCCCTTCCATGTCATCTTCCTTAATGGGCAACTGCACTGTGCAGCAGCAGCCTCCTCTCATTGTGTATCATATGTGTGTCCGCTACGGCTGCAGCAGCCGATCCAAATAGAGCCAGAGAGAAAGAGAGAAAAAGAAATTAATAGAGAGAGAAAACATGGGCATATTTGTGACGTGCACATGCGTGTGCTCATCACCATAATTGAAACGTAAAATAGTTGGGAGTCAAGGTAGGTCATTTCAAATTAATTTTTATTTTGTATTATTGTGCTGTACATTTAAATTGTATATTTCAGTTTAAATTGGATGTGATCGATCATAAAATTCATGTATAAGTTTAATTTTGAGCAAAACCCTCACTGAAGGTTTGTTTTGATATTATTTACAGTTTGATTTAATTTTAGCATGGTAAATGTTGGAGTAACAAATCCTGCATTACATTTTTTAACATTTTTTTGTACATTTTTTTAACAAGAAAAAATGTCTACTTTGCAAATATTTTTTTATATTTGGAAAAATGTCTATTTAGCAATTTTTTTTAATATATTTTTCTTTCGTTACACAAAGAAGGTGTGACCGCTGATTGCTTACCTGTCCCACATAGACCAGCAGCCTAGAGTTGAGAGGACTGTCATCGGGACTTAGCCAGAACTCTGAATTGTCATCGGATGATATTGAAAACTGGAAATCCCCTGAAAAACAAACAACCAAGCAAACAAACAAAAAAACCTGATGTGATACGCAGCTCCTCAATTAGCTCCTCAGGATTGAAAGAATTGTGATATAAAAATACTGATATTTCATAAGATGTATGATTAAAATGTTCTATCTACTGTAAAATAGGTAAGTTTGGGGTGGAGATGTGGCAAAGTAAATCTTATGAATAACAACCTTACCAAATCATCCCCCCAAATTTTTTATATGTTGTAATATAGTGAAAATGTCCAGAACTCTGGGGTTTAGGTAATGGCAAGATTTCTGATAACTATTCCCTGTAAAATGAAATAGAGTACTGAAAAGGGTTGGATTTCAATAACCTGTGGCTTATAAGACACATTTGACAAATTGTCTATTTGTGTTTTTCAGAATCTGTGTCCTATGAAATATGAGAACATATCGTTTATCAGTTGGACCATCAATCAGACACATTATGCTTCAACATGAATTCTACCCGAGTTCCTTTTTTGACACAAACATAACATTGTAACATAAGGGGATGCTTAAAGACATACTAGGTGAAAAGATGACTATAGAAATGTCAGAAAATTAAGTGCATGGAATTTTGCCGCTCAAAGCTGTAAAACAAGTGTAACTATGACAATAACTAATATGGCCAACAGCGTGAGTGAGAGCTTTCAAATGTAATGATTCTATCAAAATATTGGATAATGATGTCATTTATATTATTTGTCATTGTTAGTGTTCTGCAGTGTATTTCATCATGCACGCAACACATAAACAAATACCAAGCGTAATTCTTAAAATTTAGATTTCTACTATTATTAAATGTAATACAATGTAGTTACCAAACTGAGAGAAGTATGCCATTTTGAGTACTTCATAAAGCATCATAAGTAATATTTTTTCTCAATATGATACTTCTACATCACAGTCATTCAAAGCACAATGCCACACGATGAAAGATTAATAGATCATAGAGAGATTAATATCCCTCCTGCAGTGTCATAAAAAAGCCATTTCAGCAATAAAGGGATTTTATAAAGCGATTTTACAATCTATTGTGCAATAAGACAAGACAGACATACACAGAAATGGCAAGAAAAGAGCCTTTGTCCATGTATTTCATGTATTATTTATGAGCTTATGAAATACCAAGACAATGCAAACACACTTCTTTTCACCATTATCCACCCTGCCTCCCTGAGGAACTGAGGACTCTGAAGGGGGAAAATTTTGACCATCAGACCAAACTGGACATAATTGAAAGCTTAATATTCAGCAATTTATCTACTTAGTGTCTTGAGGCTTCTCTGTTGCTGCAGTAACAGGAGTGGGGCTTTCGGGAAACTGCAGAGAGTATTTTCAGAAAGCTCCACCAGCAGTGAGGATTGGCTAGAGTAGTGGTCCTGAATCACATGCTATTTTCAGGCTTTGAGGATGTTCTACAATAATTTGAGGGATATTGGCTCTAAGGCCCACGATGACAGACACGGGACTTGCTAATAAGATGAACTGGTTACCATCGCGGTAAGGGTGAAGGAATCCAAAGATTCTCAGTCCGTAATTCTTCCACTTTGGAGCCACGGCCAGCTTCTTCAAAGTTGTTCTTGTCTGCAGCAGCAAGCAGGAATTGAAGCAAAAGTATTAATGGTCCTGTTAGGAATCCGAAGTGACCGAGCGTTACACAGATGAGTGATTTTCATGTTTTATTATTATTAATAGTAGTAGTAGTAGTTGTAGTAGTAGTTGTAGTGGTAATAAACTCATCCCAGCTGTGATGTATGTGGGTGACAAGACATACTGTAGGTGACATGACAGGTGTGAATGAATCACTTCAGGAGGCTGCCCAGTCTCTCAAATATACTAAAAAAAATATATATCACTCACTACAGACACAACACTCTTTCCTGAAACTGATCAGTATGTACACATTATACTGTTTCTCTTGAGTTTTAAAAAAAATGTTCATTGTAAGCCTATGTAAGGTTTCACTCTATAAATCCTTCATAAGTCCACAGAAAGGTACAACTTCCATGCCCCGCACACCCCCCAAAAGAAAGGATTAATAGAAGATGCATTATGCGTTCCAGGACTTACATGAGGAAAGAGAGGAAAATGCAAGTTCTTTCTCAGTTGGGCTACAGAGGAGCCACACCAGTCCTCGAACACATGGAGGTTGACTTGTCCCTTATACTGCAAACAAAACATTTGAAGAACTGTCAATGCAGACAATAACAACACAACAAAAGCACCATTAAGGTTTGAAAAAGGCGTACTGGGAACTGTCCCTTTGACTCTACCTGGAAGAAATTCAGAGTAATATGACCTTGGCCCCAGCTGCAACCTCAGTAGACGATTGGGAAGATTTTGGCGTTGCTTACAATGATCTTGGTCGTTTATCAAAAAATTGTTTGTCTGTATTGTGGTCATTAATCTCATGAAACTCATTCAAGCACTCCTCTAGGGAGTCAGCTTTCTTCACTGTAAAACGCTAGGGAGCCTTCCAAAAACAGTTCTCGCAAAATGTCCAAAATAGGTGTAGGATTACAATTTGAAAGTTAAAGGTAACTCTAGTGTCTCGTTCCAACATAGCAGTGGTTCTTAACGTTTTTCAGCGATGTACCCCTTGTCATTTTCAGCCAAATACCCCCTAATCAGTGCAAAGCATGTTTGGGTTAAAATAAATAAATAAATAAATTGATAGAACACAAAAAATAATAAACAATTGGCGTCCTCTACTGATAAATAATAAATATCTGTCTACAAAAAATAATCAACATAATGTGTCAGACCTGTTCTCAAAAAGAAATAATTAGAAATAAATAGTTGTGTACAGACAAATATTCAACAAAATCTTTTGGGATTACAGTAGAGATCTGTTAACAAAAATAATCATTTACCTTAAGGATTAATAAATATTTGTCCATAACATAACATAACAAAGAACACAACATCAAAAAGAAATCATTAACGGTATCAATAAACATTTGTTTACTGAAAAATATGAAACTCTTGGGATCATAGTAGGGATCCGTTCGCAAAAATAAATCATTAACTTGACAGGTCATGAGGTGACACCTAACAAGTTGAGTCAAGTATGGAGGAAAATCTGGCTTTTAAAAATAATGAAATTTAATAACTTACTGAACATAACATTTTTTTATGAATATATATTTTCATGAAAACATTTCATTCTCAATAAATATTTTTAAAGGATTTTTGCATGTTTGTTTAATTTCAAATCTCGAGTACCCCCTGGAGTTCCTTCAAGTACCCACAGGGGTACCCGTGCCGTCATTGGACAACCACTGCATCACAGACTGATTTTCCAATAAATTAGACGTTTTAAGCTTTTGTTCATGTTGAGTGTTGTAAGCAAGATGAAAAACAAAAATACCAGTGTTTTGGTCATATGATCCCTCACAGAGAATGTTGACCAAGCATATCTGCAGTGTCACGGGACAGCACGAATTTAGGAAATCCAACAATTAGTCAAAGCCCATCGCCTGACATTTGTCTGCATTAAACAGCGAGCACAGTAGACACAGTGTTGACAAATGACAATCGCCTTGTATTGTCTTCGAGGGAATTGTTTCCATAAACACACACACATACATATCCCCACATGTACAGCTCGCAAATCACTAGAAAGAGTGTGTTGTTCGGGTTGCACAGCGTCAAACTTGGAGACGGCATCAACTAGTCTTTGATTACTTCACTGATTTTTTTTCAGCAGAGTACAATATTGTAATGTAGGTTGTGGGAAATATCATAGCATACAATGAATAGTGTTTGCAAATAACAATGGACCTCTTCATTTGCCATTGAATGACTCCAACTCTCTTTCCAATTGGACATTGTTTATCGTGGTTTTTAATTTGTATGTCCTACAACTCAAAGTTGTATTCATATTTACTTAAAGCTATGATAAAGTTTAATCTCTTTCGATGCTAGATACCAACTGTGATGCATGTATCCATAAGATCAAAAATGGCCTCAATGGAAATAAAGGGAAAACAACAACAACAAAAACAAACTCCGATCACCTGTGCAACGGTACCTTCTATCAACTCAGATAAACGCGGCAAGTGTCACATTCTGACATTCCAACACAGGCATTTCAACAGATGGCTTCACCTGAAGGGGAGGCCTGCATTTCTTCAGCGTTTATGTGGTCATTGAGGATGTGAACTAGACAGAGCAGTGCAGCAATACCAGCTCATGCATTAAACATAAACTGTTTTTATGAACAAATTTGTCATTGAGTTCAGCCGCAACTCTTCTTGTTTGACTATCAAACATGTTATCTGCCGAAACGGTGTTATTAGGAGAGCACGAGGGTTGCCCGAGTTCAACAATCTGAAAGCGAGGTGTCAAGAAGGTGGATAACTGATGCTTGAAAGGGTGTCCATGGCAGCACAGAAAAGTCAGGTAGAGGTGAGTGGAATTTAGCAGACAGAATGAGGCCCTGTATAAATGAGGCTTGTTAACAGATTTCTAGCGAGTTTCAAGCCATGGGCCCCAGCTTGAAGTTCTTTTTGTGCAACAAGCACCAAAAAAGTCCGTGATTACACAGACACTGTGGTGAGGCTTTGGGTTATAAACTTACGTAAAGGGGGGAGTGGATTTTCATTGGAATGCAAGTGCTATGCGCTCTTTGACTTGTTAGCAAATTGCAATTCTGAGTCACTTTAAATACTCTGCATGAACGTGGCATTAGGAAACAAAAAAATGAAACCTTGGAAACCAACATTGAACCTGAATCTTTTTGCATTCTTTTTATTCGTGTACATTATACAAACATTTATTGAACTAATGTAAATTTCATGCACGTGTATATTGTAAGGTATGAGGAAAAAGTACAGTATGCGTATATAATATCTTAGTTTCCATGTTGTAAAGTCCATCAAGTAGTTATTATGGAAACTTGAATATGTCAAATAACAAAATGTCATATCAGCAGTTGTGTTAAACTGTTTATATCAACACACATATCATAGTTATGACTGAAATTGACTGAGATAGGAACCGGGGAGGTTGGCTGTTAATCCCGTCTTTCGAATAAAAAGCATGGATCCACAAAGAAGTGAAGTGATAAGGCACAGGAAAGACAGCTCGGTGACGACGTTAGATATAAAATAGCGCTAAACATAAGATGAACTTCACCAGTTTCCTCAGTCATTTGTCTTGGCGCATCTCCCTGTGAGATTCTTCCCCAAATCTCTCTCCCACCCATCTGCTTGCAGTATCAAGAGAAGCACAAATCAGACATTTGCTCTCCTCCGAGCCGGCTGCAGCTTGCTGCATTTACTCTGGCGGCGAACAGTGACAAATGGCCACGCAGCGCACCCACTGACGAGGAATCGCACCAGCTGACACAATGAATCCCATTTGGATAAGGAAAGTGAGACATGATGTTCCTGGCAAAAAGTACAGTGGGATAAGAGAATAGCACTCTGCGCAAAGCCCCAAGGACAATCAAATGCATCACATCGTGTGCTGTGGTTTGACAGACTGGGTTGAAATTTGAAGGGCTGAAGATCAAATTGTGTGAGTGTGATTCCCTTTGTGACCATACGGACTGTTTTGTGAGATCACAGATTCTACCCTTACCACTGACTTCTGCCTTTCTATTACAATGAAAAATATATGGAGACAATGAAAGCTGGACAAGAGAGGCGGCAAGAAGATGTGTTTTGAAAGGAACACATACATACGAATAAGAATAACAAGTCGCCTAAGAGAAAGGAGAGAAGCAGAAATAGAAGACATCGCTCATATGGTACGTTGCGGCCTCGTCAATTTCTGTATTGGGTTGAATAATCTGCCGTCTTTTCTGTGATTGCATCTATTTTGACTTGCACTGAATATAACACAAAGGAAATGAAATACCACAGTCCATCAGCAGACCTATTGCCATAAGTCACTTGTGACAAAATAAAATTCCTGCAACCTGCGTTTTTTCATTCATTATTTAAATATACAGATGGGAGACAGAAAAGCAGAAGTATAAAAATATTGCCAACAAAGCCTCGTTCTCTCCTTTAGTCACACTTGCATGTTGAGTAGCACATCATGCTTTGCAGCTTTATGCAGTTATTGCATCCATAAAAACATGAGTGTGCTTGTCAAACAGCAGCGAGGCTTCTTCCATCTAACCTCTGTATGCCTAATGAGACTGCGTTGTGAACCAGGTTCAATGCGTGCTCGACATGACTGAAGTTAAAAAGCATTTAGCCTGATGGTTTGATTATTAACTTGTTGCAAAAATACATCTGCTACAACAGTGTCCAATGAATGATATTTATATTATTGAACCAATGAGGCTGTGTTACTAACGGATTGTGTTCTGTCTGCAATGCTCTTGTGCATTTAGTTTATTTTAACTTCCTGAAGTTGTGTGTATGTACAAACACACAGTATGGATTAGCACCTATGTGTATTAGATATAGTATTTGTTAAATAATATAATAGAACGTTTACGTGTGAATAAATACGTAAATTAATATTTATATTGCAGAAGCCCACCACTACTACCGCATTCACGACCATTGAATTCCATAGATGCCAGTCATACGTTTTTTAAAACTCATGCATATTTGGCAGCACGGTGTAAAGTGGTGAGCATGTGCGTTTCACAGTAGAGACGTCACAGGTTCTATTCCGGCTCCAGTTTACCTGTGTGGCGTTTACATGTTCTCCCGATGCCTGTGTGGGTTTTCTCACAGGTTTTCTTCCTGTAGGCCCCAAAACATGCATGGTAGGTATATTGGACACTCTGAATTACCCTTGGGTGTGTTTGTGACTACGAATGATTGTTTGTCTCTGTGTGCCCTGCGATTGGCTGGCAACCAGTTGAGGCTGCCCCCGCCTATTGCTTGAGGACAGCTGGGATTGGCTCCAGCACGTCTGTGATCCTAGTGAGGATAAGCAGCTACGAAATTGAATGAATGAATTGTTCATAGCAACTGACAGCTATAGAAGTCACAAATCCATTTTAAGTGGTGCTCTGTTATAAATAAAAAGGTCACTTGGTTGCAAATTGCAAGCAATTGTTTTTAAATGTTCCACTCTGGTAAACCAGGCACTGGTGCAGGATTGGCCAACATAAATGTTGCAGGAGGTGACTTTTTCATTCATGCTCTGTGGAGCTCAAACACTTCTTCACCAGAGAGATGGCAAAACTGATTTTTTATAAATTTGGACAAAATATATGCATGTCTGTTTTTGTCCTATAGTATCTTAATATATTTAATAAAGACCCTACAACAAGAGTTTGAACACCCAAAAAAATAACCACATACAGTAATTTGATTTTTTTTTCCCCACTGCAAAGAGATCGTAAAATAATTACCATTCAAGGATAGCGCAAAACTGCTCAACAGCAAAACAAACATGTTTTGTTTTTTTGCTCACATGAATCAATTCACTCAAAATTGCATCATTATTCAGGTACTACGGTACATGGACTTTGGTAAATGGACTTTCACTTATATAGCGCTTTTCTACCTTAGGTACTCAAAGCGCTTTACACTAACTAGTCATGTACCTACTGATGACGCAGCATCAGGAGCAACTCGGGGTTCAGTGTCTTGCTCAAGGACACTTAGACATGGTCTTGATGGTCGGGGGATCGAACCCACGGCCTTTCGACTGGGAGACGACCACTCTACCACTAAGTCATGCCGCCCCAAGTACATCCTTCAGATCAGTCAAAATCCCTAAATTATGAAGCCAGAGGGGGGCGGGGTGCAACTTTGAAAAAGAAATGACAAATGGTGATATTACAACTTAAACATTGACATTTCGGCAAGAAAACATGTGCATAAAGCCCCCCTCCCACCTCACACCTCAACCACTGGACACTTGTGGTCCACACGCCATCAGTTGCATGCTCATGGTCCATTGGAGTACTTGGACTGCCTGTGGCTTTGACATTAATCTTCACTGGAGGATTTCACCACTTGGGGATATCCCACTTATCCCACTATATCCACTTGTTGATATCAATTAATTAAGGCCCACAACATAGGTCATGAAAACGCTTTCTAAAATGAAACCTGTACAGGTTTGCATGAGTGTGAGTTTATACCTGCACCTGTGCATGCCTTAATGGGTATTAGCTGTTTAAGTGTGGATGTGGCTTGTATGAATGCCTCTGCATGCCGGTGCGACCTCTGTCAAGCTGTGACAGCTGGCATATGGCCCCACTCTACCTCCACCAGCCACAGAGTACGTCTCTGACAGCGCCAGTTTGGTGGCCCCTCGGACCACTGCCATCTTGGCTGTGCACCAGGAAAACAAGTTAGTGTCAGTAATTAGGACAGATAGCGAGCAGGGAGAGCAGATGAAGGTCTGCTGTGCTCTACAGCACTTGACAGAAGAAACACGAGGAAAGCAAGTAGAGTTCCAGAGTTGCATTGATTATTTCTTCGTAAAGTCCTTCAAGTGAATGCTGAGAAATGCTGTCATCCAGCTACAATAACAAACTATTGTAAAATGTGTTGTTCTGAGTCAGTTCATATATACTATTCTGTTTTAATGTTACGTCCTTGAAAGAGTTACTGTCATGATAATAAAAGTAGCAATTAATTGATTTAAAATGAGCTTAATAGCAATGTTAATTTTCCATTCGACATAAGGTAATGAAATTACTCCAAATGAACATTTAGGACAAATAAACGGTGAAGTTGGAGACTTCCAAACTAAACATTGCACGCTTCTGGAGGGCAGTAAGGGGAGAAAACACAAACTGACAACCATAAGAAGTATAAACGTGGAAAAAGCAAAAATCAACACAAGCAAAAATGCTCCTAGTGCTGGAAAGACATGCACACACACACACACAATTTAGCGGCTTTATTGCGTTTTCCCATGGCCAGGTCGATCACTTTAAGCTTGAAGGCTGCACTGTAGGCATTATGTCAAGTTTTTGGCATGAAGAGGTGGTGCGCTTGACCACAGATTGGAATAGCAGCCCGGAAGCTTAAATTAAAAATGTAAACACCTCACAGATTGGGAAAACACATGAAAGAGCTGCCGTGAAGTACATTCTGAACTTTACAGCAATCAAAGGAACTATAAATATATACCAATCTGCCACAACATTATGTTCACTTGCACGGTTTAATGAGACCAGATTAAAAAACTAAATTAAACGTGTTGCCCTCGTTATGTTGGACCCACTGAGCCGGTCGCTTTGCAACTTCCTTTCAGATGCTATATTTAAAGACAGATCAGCCACCACAATTTGGCTCAGGTTTGGTCAATGGCACTGTGGGTGTTGAATTCAGATATTTGCATTTACTTCCTCCAGGACGTGCAAAATGAACTGTGCAGCAATGTTGCCTCTGTTTGGCAGAGGTTGTGTCCTGTTTGTATAGTAAATCATATTTCATTTCACTGTGACTGAAAAGTGATATATCAACAGATTTCAGACCTTTTTCATGGCATTGGGCATACCATACTAGTCTCCTGGAATGGTTTAGCTATTAAAATGTCTGTACTAATAGTTGATTTCTAGTTACCGGCGCGGAAGAGGCATGGATAAAGTAAGACCATGTGTGCGCAGCGCAAAGCCCCTTCCACTGGCGAATCTAACATGAAGTTGCACTGTAGCTAGTCCCCGCTTGCCGCTTCTCTAATTCAACCCCGCTGCTTGGTCTCCACTGGGCACCAAGAACGTTTGAGCTGCAGCAGCGACATTAGATGTGTGCAGGGCGCTTCGCACGTATCTCCACAGCTGCACAATCCACCCATTGGCTGTGGCAATCATTTGGAACTGTAATCAAAAGGGAGAACCGGAATCGCAACCAGTTTTGTCCACATTCAAACAATGCCCAACCTGCCCAAAAATGCCTGTATTAATCCTCTACCTTCTTAGGTTGTATTAGAGCCGTAACAAAGGAATAAGCCGAGAGGGTATTCTGCAATCTCACCAGCAGGGTATAAAGATGAACACAAGGCACTCACGTCTACTACGAGAGACACTGATGAGAATTATAATTATCTGTGACAAAAGTCATTAATGAAGCATGTACTGTTGAGGTCCTGTTACAGGAATTTGGGGGGGATCTCTGTGTAAAAGAGAATTATAAAAGACAGTGTGAATTTTTTTTTTATGAGTATTGTGTAAACCTATTGCCAAAATAAACCATCCACCAGTATTAGTATGTAGGAATAGCACTGAACTGACTCCACTATGATTTTGAGTAAGCTGTTCAAGCACGCCACAAAAAGATTCCCTGATCTCCTTATAGTCACACTGTCTGTTCACAAGCAAAGCAAATATTAGTTTACCCTGCGCAACAGACATGGCTTTTGTTGACATTGTACTTCCCTCAACTGGGATATTCTGAGGTAGAAGGAACCATAATGATTAGTGTTTGCATTGAGAAAATTAATAGCTCTCGGGACACTTCATGCAATCGTGTTCTTTTGAAACATCTCACATTCAGCAATTGTTCAATGCCATGCTTGGTTGTCAGATCTACTAATTATGTTAAAACAAATATTTGGACAGTTTTTTTTTTAAACATAAAATGCTGTGCATTGTCAAATGTAACATATTTTTGACGCTGCTGATTAATGCATTTGTAATTCAAAGTAAATGGCTTATGTTTGGCTTGTGAAAACAAACATGCACCCATTTATTTTCTATGACGCCTAAGCTTACCAAGAATCCTTCAAAGAATTGTTCGCACATGTAATAATTAAACATGAAACAAAAGAAAACCAGATCAAGCTAATAGTTCTGTTTATAACTTTGCAATAAGTCAACACATTCAGAAATCTAGTTTGCTTCCCATTTAATCATGTCCCTACGGTGGCCCTGAAGTGCAAATGAAAAAAAAAAACAAATACCGAAGCAAATAAAAAAAAAAGAAAAATACGTTGATCAAATTTCAGGTAATGAATTGCCAACGTTAAATCATAATTTAATACTTTCAATCATTCTAATTGTGTTTTATAGTACGTACCGAGCATGGAATTTCAAAACGCAGATGTTTTTTTTCCATGTCGGATAAGAACATACAACCACATACCAATACAATAGAAACACCGTACGTCTCATATTTAGAAGAGAAAACAAGTGTGAAATTCTGTTTATATTTTACCCAAATGAAATTTCTCTAAAAGCACTGTGGTGATTTAGAGGGGAGAGTGCATAGGAACTGTTAAACATTGCAAGCACACACTTGATTACGGTCATTTAGGCTCAACAGGTTATTGATTCTCTCTTATCTACATTAAAAGAACAAACAAAAAAAAAATGTAGTTCAGCAGTTCTGCCTGACAAATTTTCATGGTGATGTTTAACTATCAACTCAATTCAATTTAACAGGTATGTGCATATTATCTTAAAATAAATAAAAAAGACATTCAGGTAGATTGTGTTTTTGACATGATGGAAAAAAAAGCAGCACATTTTCAGTTAAATCATTTTTCCACAAAAAGAAAATTTGTCAGTGATATGCTTGCTGGCTAAAGCTGATTATTAAAATTATATGTGAGCAGAGTGTGAGTTGCCAATCTTAGATGATGAGTAAGACTAAATAAATAACTAATTAAAAGCAACTGAACCGCTGTCTAAATAATGGGAGGCCCTCAGCACAAGTGCTATGGAGTAATTGAGGATACAAAAAAGAAGTAATTACCTCCGGTTTCCATGGCAATTTCTTATAGCGTTCAGTAAGAAACTTCCGAATGTGGACGTGACTTCCGCTGTTGGAAATTCCTGGAATCGGTTCGTCATCCTTGAAGAAAGAAGAAAATTCACCATGTTTATTCCCTCTCAAATTACAAGATGATTTATCCAAAAACAGACATTTATGCGAGGAAAACTTGATTCTAAATCAGCGGTTTAAGCCTGCTATCGACTCACACATCCATCTAGGCATGGAGGCATAAAATCCATCCATCATCATGAATACTCTCAATAACAGAGATGAAGTACCATCATTAGCTCAAACCGCAGGCCTGTCTCATTGATGGGAGTGCAAGAAGCTTAAACTGTCCATTATGCTCAGATGAGGACAGCACACACTTATATTCGTGCTGAGGGTTATTCCTCTTGTTAAAACCTCTGTGGAACTCTCTTCAACATTTTTTTCTCACTCCAGGCTTGTGGCATTTGCACAATGCACAATGATTAACTGAAAACAGGCAAAACTACAGTAGTTGAACTTAATCTTTAATCTACCACTTCAGGGTGGTCCAGTGTCAAAATGAATCATTGAGATTCATTCAAGGCTCATCAAATGTGGGAACCTCACCTATGCATTGTACGACGATGGTTATAATTTTGATTTCAGATGACGTCAACATTCACTGGATAAAACCAGGACTAAAGTATGGTGCAAATCAGCCAATACTTTGACACTCCGGATTCTCAGGGGTGTCAAACTCATTTAAGATCAGGGGGCATAAGGAGGAATATCTATTTTCAAGGGGCCCGGACTGGTAAGTAATTTTATACTGTAGAGCTTAAAAACAAATGATGTCAATTATATGAAGATTTTAGCTAGGGTCCAATTCCACACGAACAACGACTGATAGAAAGAAAGACAGAAAGAAAGATAGATAGAAAGAAAGAAAGAAAGAAAGAAAGAAAGACAGAAAGAAAGAAACAAAGAAAGACAGAAAGAAAGAAAGAAAGACAGAAAGACAGACAGAAAAAGAAAGAAAGAAAGAAAGAAAGAAAGAAAGAAAGAAAGAAAGAAAGAAAGAAAGAAAGAAAGAAAGAAAGAAAGAAAGAAAGAAAGAAAGAAAGAAAGAAAGAGACTAAAATACTGTAACTGCCTTTTTGGTGCCCTAAATATTTTTAATAAAGCATTTTTCCTTAAATTCCTTAAATGAACAGAAATTAACTATGATCTTTTTCCCACTCATTCATAAAATGCTTTCATACAATACGATGAACTAAGAATAAATGAATACTTAAATAAATACAATGAAACACAAATATAAAGTGGACGCAAAATGCCTCATTCAAATATGTGGTTGTACAACATCTTCTCAAGGAGTGAAGTGCAAAGAAAGCTAAACAGAATAGAATTGTGCTGTAGTGTCCAGTTGGACACTGGGTGGGACTAAACAAATTAATGTTAAATAGAAATACAGGACTAATTGTTTAAAATACGCCACTGACCAAACCCAAATGTCTGGTAATGGCTGAGACATATTGAGTAGGTTCTACTAGACCATAGTTAGTTTTTGAGGGATTTTTTTTTTTTTTTAAACATTCATTATGGAACGTTACATAAAGTCCAAGCAGTGTCCTCCAAAGAACTTGAAAACAAAATTTAATTTCCACATAACTAATCCAGTTTACATGTATTTGCACAACACCAACAGATCAAAATGCATAAAACGCATAAATCGCTTCTGAAGACGTTCAACTTCATTCATGACTCCTGCATGTATGTGTAAGAACGAAAGATGCATCTGAACAAGAAAGGGCGAGTGTGATATTGTGCATGAGGACCTATTTGATGCCCATAATGTCAGGAGTTGTACTTAATTTTAAGTAGACTATTGGTGAAACCAGGTTGGTTGGCATCTTTACCATCCATGTCTTAAAACTGACACATTTCTTCACGGCCATAAACATGATCGATTCCCACATCGCCACAATTTGGCACTAAAGTTGTTGCAGTCCCTGCCTTAGCAAGACTCTACAGTGTAGAGTCTTTTGAGTAGCGGAAACATTATACTGAGACCTCAACATGCATGCTTATCTCACTGAATCCTCTGTCACATTTCTCAAGTGCAGCCAAACACTATTTGATTCCCTGTTGACATTTAGATTTAGCGCATACAGTATGTGAGCTTACCTTTACAGTATATGAAGGTTTGCAGTTGTAAATAACTATGCCATTATAAACTTGATATGACAGGTTACAATTTATAAAAGTGGCTACGCACGTAAGCGTACGAGCTTTAACTTGGACTTGGAGCTGAGTGCTTCACAATTAAACAATGGCGGACCACAGAGATTAAGTTTTGTATAAGACATCCTTCAGTTTTTATCAGAACCTCCTCTCTAAAGACCGCCGTCTCTTCCCAAATGTGCTGTTCAACGAGAGCATGAAAACCCCTAATATGCTACGAGGCACATTAAAGTTAACGCGGTCATGTGAAGGGTAGGACGGACCAATGGGGAGCAAAAAGTTCTCAGCTATTCAGAGATAAAAGTCTGCTGTTTCTAAGATAGAACCAGGGGAGACGCAAAGTCAAATACATGGTGAATCATCTTCCATTTAGCAAAGGTTTTAAAAACGCGTACCTCCCATGTGACAAGTTTGATGGGTTTTCAGCACGCAGCAACTGAGGGTATTTGTAAAGAAGATGCCAGTTTGTGCAAAATATAATTTTTGGAGCAAAAGATGTAATTGGACAGCTTGTCAAAAACTGAGTCTTTAATTACTTTTTTAACTTCCAAGGGAGTGATATGAATGAGTGCAGAGAACGTAACGATGAAGAAATATGACTCTTTCCTGTCAGCTACAAGAGAAACTAAAAGATCTCGATGTGTATTGTTAACACACACATTCTGACCTATATCACCAAGTCACAGGCCTCAACAAGTAGAAGGCAATTTCCTCATCTGGCGTTAGGAGAGTAAAAAAAAACAAAAGAGAGCACAAATATGTTAAAATAGCTAAATGACAATAATAATAATAGAAATACATTTAATAACACAGTAATGCTGTGAAGAATATTCAAAATACTGAGCCAGTTCCTACATTAGAATGACTACAATAAAAAAAGAAATTTGATGACTTCTTGGAATAGTTGCTATGACACTGGTGTTCCCTAAATAAACCAAGAAGCATGCGAGAAGACAATTGAGCTGACAGTTAATCAGCTTTCATTAACAGGCCTACCAGACTATGATTGCCGTATAGCAGATAATATACAGTACAGTATGATGATCCTGGAATAATAACGATATTGAACATTAATTTTCAAAAATACTTGCTCAGCTGAATCAACCCCAAGTCTGCTTATCGATGCAACTAATCAGCCTCAGTTTAAGTTGTTGACCTGAGGTTGCACCACATTCTTGCCTCTATAACGGAGTATTGACTCACTGTTGTGAAGCTCTTGTCACCATTTATTGCAAACAACAAGACTAAGATTATTTCAGTCTCCACATTAGAAACAGACCTAATTTCTCCTGGCACTGAGCCCAAAACTGTATCATCATGTTTCTTTGGTAATTAAAGCTGATGTTAAGGAGCATGTTAAACTGTCTCATGTATTAAAAATTGCATAACAGCACAACAGAGGAACACAAATCACGCAAGTCAACGCAACTGTTTTTCAAGTCTTTACAACACCAAGACTTTCACGACTGGCACGATTCATGGTTTTGAAAAGTGAATTATTGCAGGACCGGTGCAGATCAGCAGACCAAATGATAGCAGTAGTGAAACTGAGTTATTGCATGTACAGTACTGTCATGCATGCGTCCAAATGAGCGCATGATTGATATGCAGGCTGACTCACCAACTCAACATATATCAGTGAATTGGGAGCTATCGGTTGCCTTCTTGCATGGCGACACAATACACACATGTATCCTTGCTGATTGGAGCAAAAAGAAGTTGCCATTGTGTCCTAGAATATCAATGAGTCGAGTGAATCCCTCTTATTAAACACAAACAAGCACAGGTCTGAAGGGAGGGGGCGAGTCCAAGCGTGAGACAGAGACAGAGGGAAAGGGATGAAGTAGAGCATAGATCTGGGGCGCCTCACATAAATGGCTTCATCACCCTCCCACCAGGAGCACCCATGCACAGTAGTTCAGTGTTTATAAGTCTAAACACACACTTTGAGCCAGAAAATAAAAAAATAAAACACTACCACCAAAAGTAAATAAATGAATAAATAAGAGTGGAACCTATAAGGTTGAACCTCATTCATGCCGAATGGTCAATAATTTACTCCAGTGTGGAAATAATTGATTCCAGAATCATATTGAACTCAGTATTTTTCATTTTTTATATACACAAGTTGTTTGGTATTGTTTTAACATTTATTGGCATCAGACAAGTGTGAACAATCAGATAACTCAACTTTGAGGGCAATGTGCTAAGGAGGAAGGCAAAGGCGTCAAATTCATTTTATTTCAAAGGCCGCATGGAGGAAAAGCTATTCTCAAGTGGGCCGGACAGGTAAAATCCTATTATATATCTTAAAAAAACAGTTGCTGTCAATTATATGTAGATTTTGCTATGTGCGCCATCCTGGTCCCAGTTACTCACTAATAGTAGGGGTCAACTGTAAATATACAGTATTGTTGAGAAGTATATTGAATAAGCCGTATGAACAACATATGAATAAATAAACAAAGGAATACAGTGAAACAAATATCTAGAGGAAGGAAAATGCGGAAATCAAAATCAGTATTTGAACAACTTTATTTCAAGGAGTGAAGTGAAGTGTGTAGAGTTGAACAAAATAAAACGGTACTGTAGTGTCTCATTTTGGATACTGGCACCCATGTAATGATATACACGACACGAGATGTTGGAAACTTTAGGAGTCATGATGTCACGTCAAATACAGAAGCGCTGCATGCTAACTGCTAAGCTGCAAATATAGCAAATTTAAAAAGAATTACAAGACTGATCACTTATTATACCACACACACCAAAGCCGAATGTCTGATAATACCCTATTTGGCGATCCACGCGCATCGTGAATCCCTTCAAGGTGATCGAATGATTTTACGTCAGCTCTGTAGCAGCATGACAAAGCTAGAGGGTAATGCTAATGCAACCGCTGGTGAAGAGTTCAAAATTCTGTCACTGAAGCAATCAGCAAGCTACTTTGCTCAAGCGTGGCAATTGGTCACCTGCGTTTGTAAGTTGCAGTGCTCATCAGGTCATTGCTTGAAAGTATTATACTGTAATGTTCGTTGTTGTCCGGTCATGGGGAAGACTGCAGGGAAAGTCCGTTAGTTCAGTTAGCAAGGGACGACGCGCCTCTTAATACAGTAGTTCTCTTTATTTTCTGTCAACAAAAGTAGCAATTGGACAGAACCAAGACTAAACGAATTCTTTGACGCTCGCAAGGGCATTACAGTGTTATAGACAGTGGACTAATAGGTTCGATCCAATTTCTTTTTTTAAAGCTACACAAAATAATCTGAAATAAACGTCGTACAATCCCGCTCATATAATTGTCACCCCTTGTGTAACGCGTGTCTAGGGATGTCACTTTCTAACATTTTTTCACATTACCAAAAAAATATAAAATCCACTGGTAATGGAAAACAATAAAACATTCTCAAACAAGTGCTAAGATGTTATCGGGTAAGCCGTTTTTTGTTACAGTGACATTTTTTCATAATGTCAAAGATAGGAATACTGTATAAAAAAAAAACTGAATTAGACGTTTCCAACCTTTTGACTAGTGCTGTACATGATTACATAACTGCTGTTTATCTGTCCTCTCTCATCACCTCTTACCATCTTTTTAGCTTCTTTAGGAATAAATGTTGCAAAGTACACAGCGTTAATTTAACTGTGATGCGTGTGTGGAACGCTAAGGTCCTGTGTGATGTCATGGATAACAGTAGTTCAACGGAAGCATGTTTTAAACATTTTAATGGTGGAATTAGAGTTACACGTTCTCAGAGGTATTCGACTTTAGAGCTCCCACTACACAAGACGAGCTGTCTCTCCGCCTTAAGATTTGATGGGCACATCATTGGACATGTCACTTGAATATCACTGTTGAAATGAGGCAGCTTCTAATGCATCAACGTCATGAAAAGAGTCACAGAAACTGACAACTGAAAATGAAGCAAGAGATTGTGGTAGACAACAAAAAAAGAGAATGAGCCAAATGAGAGTTGGCGCTAAAGAGACCGACTTGGATATGCAGTGCTCAGAACATTGAACAATCAGAGGCTATTAAAATCTTAACACCCACTTCAGTTTGCTGAGGGGGGAGGGGCTATTTGGTTAGTTTTGCTTGAACACTTTTTAGCTAAACAATAAACACAGTCGAAGTGATGTTAATGCCCGCAAGCACTGAGTTATACTCACAACACCCCTCCACCATTGACACATAAAATAATAGAAATGTTTCCATCCAACTTCTCAACTGACAAGTATGCCCATATTTAATAACCCACACATAGTCTCTCTCTAATGCAGCAGAAAGTAGCACAATAAAGCCAGGAACTGCAAACAAGTGAAACATAAATATATTTTAATTTGTGCACTAGGCAGTAGAAAAATGACATTGCTTTCCAGAAGTGGGCCCAGCAGGCCATCTCTGCTGGCCTAATATAACCTGACTATAATCTCTATACTCTAATAAAAGTTATATAAACATTCTTTTCATGTCATATTATATCCATTTGGTTACGCTCCTTCCAGTGCTGCAGTTTTAGTTTAGAGTTTTAAGCCAATTAGAATTCAGCTAACTTGTGTCACCAGGCTATGTGAAATCTGCCAGTACCCTGGGGCCAGGGCATCAACAGTTGCAGGCACACACACTGACCACCATGTTGGATGTGTCATAAGGCGAAAGAAATGGCATAACGAGGGGACAAAAAAACATCATGGAAAAAAATGTAAAGCAGGGACGTCATAGAATGGGGGTCCACTGTATTTAATAGACAGCTGCAATAGCCAATCGACTCATAAGATTGCCAGCTTGAAGCCTCACGTTGAGCGTGACGTGATTAGCTCACTGTGGGGAGGCGGTGCTATAAGTATCAACCATGTTTAACATGAGAGGTCGTTAAATAAAGTTATTAAAAACATTAAAAAAAACATGTTGCTGAACCAAGCTAACCGATTTATCTGCACTGAAAATTGAAATCTACTCCCAACTATTCCATCTAGTAGTGGTTTACTGACTTAACTGTGCAAGCAACATGGGGTCACTTCCCACTGACAGTGTGAATGTAAGTGTGAATGGTTGCCTGTCTGTTTCTATGATTGACTGGCAACCACTCCAGGTTGTCTGGTCTAACTTCTGCCCAAAGTCTGGTGGAGTTTTTTGTTACTATCGTTTAACATAATGAATGACAACTTACTCTGAAATGATGACCTTGTAATCGTTTGGCTTTGTTCAAAAGTGCAATCACCCTACAAATACAAGCAGAATGTAAGTGAATTCTCATGCTTTTTTAGGCATTGTGCACTAACAATGGGCAAAACAATACAACATGCGGAAAAGAAAAATTTTGCAGAGGAAGTGCTAAAAAGACCCCAATCACCTCAGATAGCCGTTAAGATCTACCTGAGATTTTTCCATAGTACCTGGCCCAGCACTAAAAAGTACTCGGAGGTGAGATAGTAGGATCTGAACCATGAACTTGCAATCAACCGTTCTTAGTCTGCTCACTATCAATATTGCTTTGCGAGCCGCAGTACCGCCGCATGCAAATTCCAATTTTCTTTAAGCAAAGCGTCTATAATCAAAACTATCCAGTTACAACTATTCAGTTTTACAGAGAATTCCGAGCCAAGAGAAAATCAGTGCTTCTATTTTTGTTCGCTGGCTGCATTATTCATACAAGACATTACATGGCGGTCACTGAGAGAACAGCATAGTGGCTGAGTGAGGAAAAGCGGTAAATGAAAAATGGAACATAAATAAGAGAAGACTGCAGCAGTCGATAATGGGAGTGATAGAGTCTGTGCTTTCAATTCATTGTTTGGAAGATTAATGGTCATTGCCAAGACGAGGAGAAGAGTAAGAAGAATAATAGGATTTTTTTTTTCCACACTTTACAAGAGAAAAGACATTCCAAAGACAACCTAGGACCAAAAAAAAGAGCTTTGAACTTCAGCTATAACTTCAGTTTAAAAATGTTAATACAATTAAAATATAGCAACGTGTAAGCAAATCTCACATTTCAACCTTGACATTTTGGGGGATTTGGGAGGAAAAAAAATTGACACGGACCATATTGGCGTAACAGTTTCCCTTGAAGAGCTGTTATGAGAGTAACACCATATACTAACTGTTCCATCTTCTTTCCATATTTTTACATATACAGTGCCTGACAAAATGATGGAAAGGAAATCAAGAATAATGTGATGTGATTTGCTTTTGCAGGCCATAAAAAATGGAGTGGCGGGGTGGATTTGTTCCATGAGCCTTGAATTTTACATCTATGGATTAGACCATTGTGTGGACAAAATACCTAACATGGCACATTCAATTGAAATAATGTTATCATGTTGATACATGACAAACAAGCTTTGCGTTGAACATGTTAAATTACATAACGAACTGTGAGATGCTTAACAAAATTAAAATAGTTTTTGAATTTTTGTTGTCTTAATATTTATACACCTTAAAGGCAATTTGTACAAATTATTTCCTTCAGCTTTTCATTAAGATTTTATCGCGACAAGCTCTTGTGATTGGAAATCTGCTCTTTAATACAGTGGGGGTAAAACATAACAAAAATATCTTCAGGTATATAAACGCAGATTTAAGAGGAAGTAGTTTCAGTGCTTCAAGCAAAACACATTAACTTCATTAGAACACTCATTTAAAGCTCAGCTGTTAGAGCGCGGCATACAAGATAGTAATCTTTTGACGAAGTAATTAAAATTTTCAAGGGTATGTTTCAGTACAGCCTGACAAACATACTCAAAGAGAGATAGGCTGAAGCTGCCTTTAATCATAAATTAAAGAGAGCTTACAAACTGGATTAGTGGCAGAGGAGACAGTTGAAAGGGAGACAGGAGTATAACAGAAGAGTCGGGATAACAACGAGCGTGACTCAGTTTGCTGGACGAGAGAATTTGAAACAAAGTGAAATAACCAGCAGCCGCTCACCATCTGTGTGAGGCTTATGCTTTCAATCCAGGCTGATTACTTGTGATGGAGGGTGACAAGGGGCAGCAAGCAAACACAACAGCTGCCACTCATCTTGGACCTTCTTCCTTTTTTGTGTCACCTACTCATCACTCAGTCTGCAGGAAGGAAGAGGTACCTTGAGTGAAACTGGCCGTCTACTCAGGAATAATGCACATTCCTTGTAAGGGTGTACTGACCTTTCTGAAGTGATATCTCCAGTACTCCAACTAAGAACATGCTTACAAGCCACACTGATATTACACTACTTTTGTAAGAGAGGAGAAAGAGGCTACTTCAGGGTTTTTGATGCCTTAACCTTTTCAGACCATTTTCTGTCCCTTTTTGTTTGTTTGCATGCATAAGGCTTGCCAGGGTTAGGTGATTTCCTGGAAAAGAAAACCTGCGAAAAAAGGGCCAAAGGACATGTATTTTAAACAAAGTCAATATGAGGAAAAATGTCTTGGGCTACCTACACATGAAACCTATAGGAGCTTTTATGACATCACTTTCTAAATCCGTAGGCACAGCCGTGCGGCGTGGGTTATCCGCCACGGCCGAGGCAAGTACTTGCATCCCCAAATTCGTGGCGCTGGCACACACAAACAGAGGCATTCGCTTTTGGCTTCATCCAATCAATCATCAAAAGAAAAGACAATCTTGTCCGCATGGAGTGCTTTTTGTTTGTAAATCTGGCTATAGAACACATAGTTCCTGTTTGGTGCTTTCTGAACAGTGGAATTGCCTGCGGCGGACAAGATTTTTCAAGTCCTTTTTCAAGTTGTATATGTGGGATTGCTCTCATGCACAACGCAGCTGATCGTGGGATGGCTCAGTGGTAGTCTCCCAGCCGAGAGGCTCTGAGTTTGAACCCCGACGATGTCGAAGCGTCCAAGACACTGAACCCGCAGTTGCCCCTGATGCTGCGTCATCAGTAGGTAAATGACTAGTTGGTGTAAAGCACTTTGAGTACCTAAGGTAAAAAAGCTCTATATAAGTGAAAGTCCATTTACCATGGCAGTGGAGCGGAGATGCAAAGCTGCATGTGGAATCCAGGGCTAAGTCAGAAATCAATGTCTCTGTGGCCGCAAATAAGTTGCGCTTTAGATGAGAACGGTTCTCACCAGGGGATAATGAGGAAAGGCTAATTATTTTACAAGTTTCTGTGTCTGTATAAAAAATGTCATTTCTCACTTCAGTGAATTAACTGTCTTACGGTATCAGAAGACTACAGTATGTTCTATTCTGTATTATCTTAACAGTTTCCAGAGGAAGATATTTCTAGTATCAGTTTAACTATGGCCTAATATTGAGATTTATCCCCTATTGTATTACTATTCACAGTAATCGGGGGCATTATCTTCTTGTTCATTTGCATAAAACATGTTTTTTTGTGCTTGGGACTGCATGATTTGGTTGATAATTGTCATTCAAACATACACCCCATGTATGATAATGAAAAACTTCCCTGCACTGATCAAAAAAATGTGTGACAATATGCACAGTATGTCCACACGCTGATTCCTGCAGTCATTACTACGAGTGCAATAACATGATGATTACGATCAGATCAGCCACATTTTGGGCTAATTGAGCATGACAGTACAAGATTAAACAGGAAGGATTTGTAGCCTGCTAAAATTGAATGATTGACTTTATACTGTAAGTGTTTAAGTGACATGATAGTCTAACACGTATAATACAAAATATCAAATGCCTCCATCAGGCATTTGGAGCACTTGGTATGCTGCAATATGAATAATGATTGTGGTATTCTGAAAAGGCTAGTTCAGAAGAGCTTGATTTGGCTCGGAGGAAAGTGAGGTGCTCAATGATGAAAGAAAACTGCATATAGTTCTGAGATGTGTTATTATTATGTACAGTGAAAACAAAACAATACATTGGAATATACAATATGTATACAATATATACAATGTGCACAAAGTCAGTAGGTGGTAGGCTCACTCATTCAGTGAGTCGAAAGTCAGTATAGTTAGTGGTACACAGTGTCCATATAGTGTATGTGAATGTGAACCGGCATAGGTGTGTGTCATTGGGTGCAGCTTTCCTACCACACCGGCAGGTGAATGCACTTTGGTTCGTTAGGCTCTTGAGTTTAGCGCGCCATCAACAGGAACCTAGCCTGTATAAAACAGGACTTGCAATATGTAACATAATCTAATATTACATGTAAATCACTATATAAAATAGTATTTCATAATATCACTTTGACAAATCATTATCATCATGGTCATCATCATGTACATTCAAAATAAAATCATGTGGTTTTCAATAGCAGTGGTCACAAAGTTTGTCACTGCATAGGAGTACTCGCGTAACTATCCGGTTACACATTTAATACCCGCCAGGTTCACACTTCTAAAAGCAGCCATCGCATATGAATGGATAGAGAGAAACCACAGTATGTGCTCATTCCATGTTTTACGGGCCTGTTCAAATATTATACATCTCTTTTCTGTACGATCTGACGTGATGAAGCAGATCTCAGCCACATGTAACATCTTATGTTGTTAGCGGCATAACACAAACATCCTTTGTTACAACTAGATCCCTCAGGTGTTCAGCATGAGACTAGAAATTTCTGCAATGAGACCAAACCATGCAACAAAAAGTCTAACTTTAGACAGGCATTTACAATCATTTATTACAACAATTACTAGTCAAAGATTTGAGAGTTAGAGGTTACTGGGCAATGTGACGTTAAAGCCAGGATTACACTGGCCACGAGACAGAAAACGCATTGCCATTCCAGTTTAAGTGTACGTTTGACTTACTTGGAACCTTGATGTCTATCGTCCTCAGTGAGTGAATAAATGTCACGACTCATACATTTCAAGGACTTTCAATCAAAACATTTCATTTTTATTAAACCACTGTCAGAATGTATCACATTACTTCAATGGGCTCTTAATTCTAAGCAGCTACTTGTAACCACAGCTTGTCTCCATTCTTAACATGTTCAATTAAGGTCCATTTAAATTGTTCATCTGACTTAAGAATTGCATTTTGTGTTAAATATGACAGTCTATATATATATATTGGCTCAGTCAAAAAAAAAATCACCCAGTGGCTTTAAACCTTCATATTGCCCACATTGTTATGTAGCCCAAGTCAATTTTAAAAAGAATAGGTGGGTTGTAATTTCCTCCACGGGCAAGCATCCTGCCGTATTGTTGACAAGTCCTGTGACACCACTCAGAGTTCTCTTGAAGAAACCCCTACAAGCCACTGCCCACGTACATAAAACAAAGAAAGGGAAATATTATGTCATTTTACCATTACTCTGAAAAATAAATGCTTTGTTTCAGTGTTATGTAAATAATGCATGATTTGATCGACCAGATGCTTCTCATTATTTTATTGTGAAACAAATGTCACGTAATTCAACTTGTTCTTGGTTAGTAAAAACAATGAGAGCTTTGTATTTGCTCCTTTGGGTCAACTTTCAAAAAGACAACTGTCCCCTTTTTATTGTTTTCTCTGTTTCCAGTCTATTTTTGCGCTGATTTTCTCTGCTGATTATTGACTGACGAGATGACATCTAACACCAATTATGAAATATTCTGATGTGTAAAAAGGCAAAATAGTGAATTTATAAATGAGGCTTTCTGACAAAAACCCACATTAAGTAAGTAATGAAGTAAGTAATGATGAAAAACCACAAAAATACATACACACAAAGTAAACGACCATTTAGATTTGATTTAATTAAAATGAAATCAAACACCAATTATGACATATTCTAATTTGGTTTTGTTCAAAAATCATCAGTACGAACGGCAACTGTAAGGCATAAACGCATGCAGTCATTTTCTCTAAAAGGTAAAGCGCTGCTAGCTAGTGGCTAATTTATGTACAGGCTGCGCCAAATGCTCGCAACAGCATCATATAATGCTAGCATAATATTTTTTTTTCCTGCCCTGAATTCACAATTGAATGGTATTTCAGAAGAACATTTTGTTGTTTGTATCAAGTTGCCACTCGTGACTCTTCAACAGCAATAGCTTGTGCAGAATAAAGTCAGCCGTTGTCACGACTTGCATCAAAAACTTCCCAAAAAAAAAAACCCTATTCATCTCAAATACAAGCATTCCTGTCCATACATTATTCAGTATTTTGAAGTCTCACCACGTTTGGCAGCATGTTTTTCTGTCAGAGCAATAACAAACAGTGCCTTCTCCAGTGTAATACATTGCCAAAGACTGGCCAAAAGAAACAAAGATCTTGTGATGTGTAGGGACAAGAAATCTGGCGGTGATCTAATCTTGTGAGATGTGTCGCACAATATTTCGTCCCATCCATGGTGAGGTGAATTAAACTTAGGGATAGTCAAGATTATTTAGCATCAAAACAATGCGTTACCGAGCACAGCAAAGTTTTTATTTCCTACCACAAGTCTTGAACACAGCATGGATGAAGACGCTCACATTGACCGCACCATTGATTCCTTCCATTCTTCTTTCAATTAACATACAGTTGTTCCTGTCTGCTCAGCCCCAAATTTAAAAAGCCAATAAAAATTGGTTTTCTCAAGTCAGTTGCCATCTCACAAGAACCTAGAGCTGCCTCTCTGAATCCAACCATGCCTTCCCCGACATTAACTTTGACTGGTGTGTCAATACACCCCCAAACTTTTACTGGCTCAAGCGAGGAAAATCAGGGCGCCAGTTTGTTTAATGACTGAATAAATCTACTGAGACACTTATAGGAATTGATATTCTGACAAACACAACAGAGGCAACCAAAGCACTTCAGCAATTGCGGACAAGATACAATTGGTCAACATGTTTAGGTGGTTTGAACAGTGTGACGGAAAAGAATCAATTAAATCTTAGACATTACCTACAAATGTGAAGTTTGTAATAATCTCTAATTCCATATTTTCCTCATTTTTCCATTAATACAGTATGATCTATAGAATCAAACACTTTCTTAAAATATAGAAAAATCAAACCGTAAATTCGTTTTCATCTATACTAGTTACAATTTCCATTACAATTAAAATTCCATACAATTTCTCCATTAGCGCCAAAGAGGTGGACCTATTGGTTTTCACTTAAGATTGGATTTATCAATAGAATTATTAAACCTATGTGAATATAATTATTCTATTTTTTTTAATTGTGGTAGTAACAATGTTGGCCAACAATTTGTAAATAAATGCTTCTCTCCACTTTAGAAATTGGAACATTTTTTACCTACCGGTATTTCCTTTTAGATGGAAAAATATAAGTACTATTTTAAGTGGTAATTGTAAAACGTTTGGAGCAACACCTATATTTACACCAGTGTTTACAAAGTACCAACTCAAAAATGACTACAAAATATACAGAATTTCCATGAGATTAAGGAGATTCAAGTTTACAAGAATGCTTTGCTACATGTCACCTTCAATTCATGATTATCAAGGAAAAAGTAAAAAAAAAAGAGCACTGATAACACATTCAAAGCACGCAGTTGCAGGAGATGAGTGGAGAAGACACAGCGAGGGTGCACAGAGAAACAGTCAATAGATCATGAAGAGATCAATCAACAAGCACCCAGAGACCGTCTTCTGTCCAGACAGTGTGGGGACAGCAGAAATCAATGACGAGCATGAGTCACGGGCAAGCTTACCGCAGGCACTGATACATCATTGCGAGAGATGGACAGACGTGAACAAAAGATGAGGGCAACAGAGAAAAGAGGACACAAATTGTTTTGCAAAAGCAGAAATGCAGCAAAGGAAGAACATCAAGAAATCCAACTAAACAGTAAGATGAAATGGCAGTGTTGACAGTAAAAAGACACTTGAAAGCAAGTGTGTTGGGAAGAAAAAAAAACCCAATAAAAATCACAATACCTCAAGCTCCAAGCCCTTTCTTTTTGCAATCCACAGAAACCACTTCTGGTTCAGAGTCTCATTAATGTACATGTCCATAAATCCACTTCATGCATCCACAGACTAATGATGCTTTGAGGCCCTCACATCTTAGCCGTCTGGGAAAAAAACTCAGTCTGAGATTAGGTAGAAGACGCTTCACTTCTACTGTCCCAAATTTGTACATGGTCTAATCTTTCCTTGCTTCTATTGCCAACATCTTTGTGCAGAAGAACAACAATGGAAGTGTTCACTGTCTTTGTTTTCCTGTATCAAGCGGCAACAGGATCAGCATCGGCTTAATCTGGCAGTGTCGCTTTTAAATTCAGATGAGTTGCACACCACACTTCAATTTTTAAAAGTGTGGCAACAAGTGATTTTTTTCAATCAGTTAAAGGTCTGTTTATCTAGGTCAGTCAAGTCCTATTCAATGTTATATTCATAACAAAGTGTTCGTTTTAGTCAAAAGGATGAATTAAACAGTCATCTCCATTCTGAATGTCAATTGAAATATGTAGATATATACAGTAAGACAAAACTTAAAAAGTGGGGAATGACTCTATGAAAACTTGATTCCGATTGTTAACAGTAGAGTCTTTCAAAAGGCTCAATTCGTCCGTGAATATCACTGCTTACAGTCCAACTACTACCTAAGAAGGCCCTCATCTGAATTTGAGCCATAAAGGTTCAAGGGGCTCCTGGACAGATGTGGTCCTGGTATGACATGTGGCAAGAACACAAACCTAATATGTACTGTATGTCCTCCTGCATTAGGGATAGGTGATTTTCCCTAAAAAAAAATAAATCTCAGATTTTTTCACCAAAAATTCCCCCCTCTCCTAATTCTTTTTTTAAGAAAATATGTAAACATGACAGAGGAAACTAAAAACAAGTTTTACATTTATTTTAGCTAGATTTAACATTCCTAATTCCCTTAGAATAAAAAAGCAAAACTTGTGCCTTGCATGAAATATGTACAAAAATGTAGCGTAGTAGAACATTGTATGACAAAGTGCCAAATTATTTTTTTTGAATTGGTACTTAAGTGATCTAAGTGAGCTAAACTCAAAAGAGCACAACACAAGGCTGATCGATAGCAACAACATGTTAACTAGTAGGAGTTAATATGAAGGCTTTTATTGCAAAAATGGCCTATATGTTGTACTTTGTAAATCTGCGTTTGAACTAAAAAAAGAACATAGCACTTCGCATCACAGTTAAGAAAAATGCATGTCCTCAAATCTGAACGTACGGTATATACATTATTTCATTTTGCTCAGAGTGCCTTTTGCACTCAATGCAAAGTCAAAGGTCACTGTCTTTCAAGCGTATGAATGAATAATGCACATGGCATGACAAATTCATACTAGGAACTTTACCCATTGTTCACTTCTAAATGTACATACACAGTCTTAATCTTTGCCAATAAGGCACGGTTTGCAAAGCATGAAAGCATTACAGACTGGAACATTGCCTGGCATCGCGTGCAACTTGAACCTCTGGCCTTGATCAACCCACGGTAAGCCTGACAAACGCCTGAGAGGTGATTGAGTGACTGAAAGTAAAGAAATACTCAGAGGAAAACCAGAGCGAACCCTTCAACAGCCATATAAGCAAGCTGTAAACACCCCAGAGCTTGAAAAATGAGGAGGAATAACTCACTGTTTGATGGTTACACGCACGAACGGCCGGGCTTGTTGCTTAACCAAGCTCTTTGAAGTTTAATTATACATACTCAGAGAAATACATTAATTACCATGGGCATATGCCTTTCTATTAAAGTGTAAACACAAAATAAATGCTGAAAGCAAGTCTAAACATGCTGCATGTCTGAGATTAATCCATATGCTACAACTCCCTACTTATATCCTTGGTGCAAAAAATAATTTAAGGGATTAATGGCAAACAATGTGTAGAACAGATCGAAAAATAACGCGAAGCATTTAATATTTTCCAAGTTCAATGCAACTCACAGCTAGAAACACTCAGCTCATTAACCTCTGCTGAAAGGTCGATATATTCATCAATCCAACCCTGCTCATTCCAATGAATTCTTCGAAGAATAGTGCCATGATCAATTTTTCTGTCTGGAGATGAATGAGGACGCTCTACTTTTAACATGTGAAAATTGCATCTGCACTAGAGGAGTGGCAGAAAAAAATGAAAATTGATTTCAATAAAAATCTAAATGATCATTTAGTACTATTCACAATCAATATAGAATGTCTCAAAATCCGGGACGGAAGAGGTAAATATTGTCACATTACATGCAAAAGATGTTTTACAAAGGTAAACTTCAAAATTAACACACCAAATAGAACATGGATAGCCAATTCAGTTGCAGTAGTATTCGTTGACTTTGAAATAAGCCTTTGAAGCAGGGGTTGAGACTAGCTAAATTTACTCTTTGTGACTTTGTTTTTATTTACGTCATATCATGACTCGACAAAAAACAACTAATAGCTATTAAAAACTCATATTCAATCCGCTTATGGATTGTAAGGATGATTAGAACCCGGTGTCAAAAACGCGGTCATTGTACAGCACTCGTCCCCAGCATTAGCGCTAACTGCTAATTATGTGATACATTCAAGACAGAAAAAAAGTTCCATTTTTGCATTAAACATTCTTAACTGCAAATATCTAAACAATGTGGACTTTCTCAGTCTAGAAAGGATGAAATATTTTTAAAAGAATTATAGAATTATTTTAATATTTAACTGAAGCCAAATAAAAGGTCCATCTAGTCACTTATGTTAACAATAACAAATTAAATTCCCTCTTCCATTCTGGCGGTTGACTTGTTATTGAATCAAAATAAAGTATAGAGGAGCAGTTGTGGACCACACATGCTGTTATTTTGTGGGAAGTGGCAGTTTACTTACAATTCAAAACGTTTTACAGTACATGTAGAAACAATATATTTTTGTCTTTTTTTCGCACAAAGCACAGTAGAGTAAATCATGACAATTCTTTGGCACATCTATGGATTAAAGAAGAAATCCTTATCAACCAAATCAGCAATATTTTGAATTTTTTAATTGTGGACCCAGAAGTATGAAAAGAATCAAAACGACGGCCAGTAAACAATTCCATCATGCTCACAAGCTGTTTTGTCACTGATTTATAGAATAGAATAGCACCTTTATTGTCAGTGTACGGTATAGCAGGTATACAAAACATTGGTAGCAATGCTCTGATTGGGGCATATTAAATAAATATGAATGAATACATATTATGTGGAGAAATGTTTGAAATATTTACACTGAAGTGATATTTTTCTCAAAGTTGTCATATTGCCTTATTGTCCAAACTATGAATTGAAAGCAGTGTATCTTTGTGGCTGCTTTTCCTGTGAGCTCGCCAAGGCCTTCTTTTAAACTCTCGGTTAATGTGTCTCTATGAATTAGCCGATAGCTTTGACAGACCTCCGAGGAAAGAAAATAATTGTGAGATAAAATGAGACAACTGTTATTCGTTGGCCGGCTACTGAGCAAAATGGAACTGGAGCTAAGTTCCTTTTGTAAAAGAGGAGCGATACGGATAACGAGAACAAATTGGCAGGCAAACCATGTGCAAGATGCAGACATTCACAGGAGGGCGAGCTGGGCTGACCGACCGAGCGCCTCATGGGACATCCATTTCCACTTGGCTGGCTGCAGATCCAATCATCAACCAACCAGCAGGGAGAGCACTGCCACTGAACAGATTTTTCAGAGCATGACAATATTTAAAATGCAAAATGTATGTGGTACCTGCAGAAATGCGTCCTGTTGCTCATCCCTTAGGTCATTTGGAAGCCAAGCAATTACATTATCATGCCAATTCCGTAACCTAGAAGTGTCTCATGGGTGCATTGTATATTTATTTATTAAGCAGTTCAAGCTCCCTACCTCTCGTCAGCTTAGGCTCTGTCACAGGCCACCACAATCTCCCATTTCCCATAAACTATCAACAAGGCCAGGGAGTTATGTTGTGGTCAAATTTATAGCCCTGAAAGCAAATGGAGGTTAACAAATTGCCATGGCTTCTGCAGTTTATACGCCGCTGTAAAATTGCCACAATGATTAAAATATCGGCCTGTTTAGCGACAATAGTGAAGACGTTTAGAAAATCCTGCTGTTGTTTTCCCCACTCTAGACTGCTATCTCCACATGACCTTGGTTGAAGACCTCGACGTTATGAGGCATTAACATAGAAGTAGGACAGCTGGCCTTCACTTCGTATGTAACGCGGGGTACTTTACATAAAGTGTGGCACATGATTCATCAACATAAAAAATAGGGGCATTTTTCTATCATGATCCGATCGCTGCAAGAAAGAATTTGATGTTGATATTTACAATTATTTTAAATAAGTGAATCTTCAACAGTACATAAGAATTTATTTGGCTAGCAGATGCTTTTGTAACCACATACACATACAGAGTTGGGGCACATACATGTATATTGCCCTGAAAAAGAGTAAAGAAACAGATTCCAATAATGATTTATTTTCTCTAATCCGGCACAGATTGCACCCAGTTGAACATGATTGAACTCCCACTATTAACAAAAAAAAACAAAAAAAAACAAAACAATGTGCATTACTAATAGACAGTAGCACATGGGTGGGAGCCTCAGGCTGAGGACCCAAACGTTCTATTTCCGACATTAACACCTGGCTCCCTCTCTGGCTTTACTTGTTTCAGCGTGGAGGTGTGATCCGATGTGCGCACTGGCAAGAGAATGTATATCTCCTGTTCATTTCGTGGATGAAAATAAACAGTGAGATTTTACAACATTGTGATATTTACATTTAATTTATGCTTTAGGAGACTAATTAGCCATCTATATTAAACATAATGGTTTCAGCTGACGAGTGACAATTAGTATGAGAAATTCCTTTAACCGGACTAATTGATGGATACCAGTCAAAATGAAGTGGACATTAAACTGTAAATCATGCTCAGTTCAAGATTGTAACTATAAAAATATGTCTTTGTACTTTTAGTCATAGGAGGTCGTTTTTTCATGATTTGATTCAAACCCTGGTCACATTTGTAGTTGAAAGGAATTCTAAAATCTTTCTCATGGACAGTATCTTTTGGTTGGGAAATGGTTGAAAGTGGAAAAAAAACGTAAGCTGTATTAATTAATAATATTTGCAATTTAAAAAAATGTTTTGACTTTAGGGAGGATTATTCTTATCACTGCCTTTTTGAGGAAATAATATTTCACAGCTTATAGTAAAGATTCTGGAAACTCCTAGCAAAACCTGGCAGAGGTCAACTTTTTTTTTTTTAAACTGAAAGCCACTTCTTTTTAATACAAAGGGCTACTGGAGTGATACACATCACATTATAGATTTTCTCAGATCACTTGTTTTTGTTCATTATTAATGATATTCACCAAGTAACGACACAGATCATATTAATTTTCTCACATTTTTCACAATAACTATAAACAATCATTATAAAAAAACAGGAAATGGATAAATATTTGAGTGTGCCAAAAATTGATTCACTAAAGGATCGGGATTCTCACTTATTACAATTTGAATTCATTTAATACGTCCCTAGGAATCGATCTGCTTCCTGTTGGCTGATGTACTCTGCCAGAGGCGAGCTGTGTCATGATGTCACCTTGCAGTCAATTCTGGAAAGTCCGAGCACAAAAATAATGGGGGAAATTCAACAGCGCCGTCCTCATTAAAAGAAACTTTGTCACATTTTTCAAACTCGTGTGACGCACGAAAGCAACACGGCCGTAAATGTAAACATTTCACTCCGCTGCTAACAAATGGTGTTTGACCATCACAGATCTGGTGATTGTGTGGTGATTGCATTAAAAGTGGTGTTTCCCTATCACGGGTCACAATCACGTTGAAGCCATGATAAATATTTCTGCCACCTTCCTAATAAATAAATCAACAACATCATTCAGCCATATCTTTATTCTCCCTCTTTCCATCCTCAGAAGTGACTCCTCGCTTTTCTCTGTCGCACACGTATGTGCTTTAAATGCACTAACCAAGAACACATATTCATACAGAACAGAAAGCAAATGGTCCATCATCAACACTAACACAAATCTTCAGCATGTCCACAAAACAAAATGAAATCACACAAAACAAGATAAAATCAAAAACAATGAATGGAAACTCATACGTATTACTCACACACATGTAAATTAATGAAAATATGGTCTATAAAGTAGTAAACAATGTTACAATTGTGACTGATAATGCTGCTTATATGCTCAGAGATGGACAACCTGGCACGCGTTTCATGCTTTGCCCATGCTCTCAATTTAGCTGCTCACTCGAAAAAGTTTAACTTCAGGTCCTAATAAAAATAGAATGAATTTTTAATTGAATCCAATCAAATGTTTTGTATCAAAAATCAATTCAGAATCAAATGGTTTGAATCAAAAATCGATTCTGAATACAAGGCCCCAAAATCAGAATTGATTACTGACACACCCTTAGAGTCCCACCCCTAACACAAATCCATATGCAAAAATAATTCTATAAATCTCTGTAGGTGTACTTCAACAGGAAATTACAATACACTGGGTAAGCTATTATAAGAAACGCTCATATATTGGCTCATGCAATCCTATTCGATTCGTAAGAGCGCCATGTAAGTGCCCCCTTAAAAAATAATAATACTAAAAATAGCCGAGAGTGACAATAACATCAATAACATCACACCTAGAAAAGATGGAATGTTTATAGAGTGTCAAAGTGAGCATAATTAAAATATTTCAAATACAGTATGTTTGGATGCTTTCATGTGCAATTTCCATCTGAAAGACCATCTATCCAGTTTTGCTACAGCTTATCATTCAGATAGAAATTCAGTTCATACAAAAAACGTGGCAAGGTCATGTTTGTATTTGGCTGCGCTGTAAAAAAAAAAAAAAAAAGATAGTAATGATGACAATTTTGATAATAAATCAATATCCCTCATTTGTGGTGAGTTATGACATGTTTGAGTCTGTAATGGTTTTGTCTTGCTTCTGAAAAAATGAGGCACAGTGTACGAGTGTCCTTGGAACTTATTCTTTCGAAGCACAAAAGCTCAGTCAAGAATCCAAATCCTTACAGTGCTATTGAAGTTCTTAAGTTATGTGAAGGGGAAAACGAAGTTTAAATAGCACTTTCACTTCCAACACTTTAAAAATCACAACATTGCCAAATAATTTCAAAAGAGTCCCATCAACACAAATGCGGTCTATTTTTGCAGTAACTGACAGAACTCTAGCTTAAAAAAAAAAAAAAAAAAGTTGACTAAAGCTAACACTGAGCTTGTTAAGGTTAAAATTAGGATGTTCTTGGTGTCACTAAAATTAGCCGTATCATCAGGCTGTGTTGCTGCAGAGTTGCTGCAGAAAATATTCACACTTGCTGAATGTGATAAATCAAATGTGATGTTCCCTAACCTTTTTTTTTTCAGCTTTGACAAATAGTCTCTAAAGAACTTGATATGTGCATTACCACAATTTTACACTGTATAACAACTGCCTTATAAATGTTGAAAACTAGAAAATATCCTACAGTTCTAAGTCACAATATTTATCTCCTTGTCCCTGACGAAGACTTTAAATATTTATTTCACAAATGTGCACACACACACACACACACACACACACACACACACACACACACAAACAAAGGAAAAAATTCTGCATTTTGTTCTGTGACATGAAACTTAACTGTCTTGTCAAGGACTTAAAACAGCGTCCAAATTTAAATCAATTTAAAAATAAAAACAATACTTTAGTGGCATGAATACTTTAGAGGCATGAAACAAGGGGTGTTTTATGCAGTCAGGTTAGACAGGGTGTTGGTAAGTTCACAAACACACGCAAGTGTGCGGATTTTGACTGGTGAAGTTGTGCGTGTGAACATAGCTGATTTCAATTGCACACAGCGGAGAGTCAAATTTCTTAAATTGACAACGAAACTTGTGTCTTGAGAAAAATAAGGGTAAGGCCATATTTCTGCATGCACTGTAGGGCTATGCAGAGAGATCCAAGTATTGATAAAATTAAAAGTTAAGTTGACATTGGTCTCAAGCCTTTACATTTATTTATTTATTTATTTATTTATTTATTTAGGTTTCTCAAGGATCCCTCACACAAATCTTTGTTAGCGAACGTGTATGGGAATCATTTGCTATCCCTCCATGTTATAGCTTTGATCATTTGTATTTTCACTATTGTATACCACAATTTTGGACAGTAGTACTCTAAGGCAAACCTGAAACTGGAATCATAAATATGTAAACATCAATAAACGATTGATGTTTACATATTTATGATTCCAGTTTCAGGTTTGCCTTAGAGTACTACCGTTTTGATTCCAATTGCCCGGTCTTCCTCTCCATACTCTTTTTTTTTTTTTTATCTCATTTGTTTGTTTGTTTTTTTCTCGTTTGTGTTTTTCCTTTACAAATATGTACTAATAATATGCTTGGGAACTAGAAAATGTATCCATCCATCCATTTTCAATAGACACTAGGACTAGGGTCACTGGCCAAAAAAGTTTAATACAGTAAAACTCCTCTATAATAAAACCTGTGCGAAAATACCCTTCAGTGTGAAAATATCTCCATGCATCGAACTTTCCTTCTTTCTTGCTTCCCTCGACAATGAAAAATCTCCTTTTGCAGAATACGAAATGTTTTTCTCTGCATTTGCATTGAAATTCACTGCAGCAAAAAGAATCCTGCAGCAAAAGTCTAGCGTTTTGCAGCACTTTTTACTCGATGCAGCTTTCCCCCGCAGCCAGCCGATATTCTCCCATACTATAGGTGGAAGTAAATGGAGTCTACTGTCATGCTCTGTTGTGGGTTGATGTTGGGTTTTCTGTTTTTATTCTTTTTGTACTTTTCAAGTTGTGGGTTTGTTCGTTCAAGTTTTGTTCCTATTTGGTTTCCCTCGCGTGAGTTGTTTCCACCTGACTGTGTACCTGCCCGCCTTGTGTCATCCAATCAGCTTCCTCTGCCTTTTGTTCCTGTCTAGCTGTTTTGTGTTTCCTCGTTAACCGTAAAGTATATTTAAAGGGACAGTGTGTAATGACTTTCATTAAAAAGGAATACATTAAATGATTGTAAATTTAAAACACTTGTAAATGAATGTGTTCTTAAGGACCAACAGTATGTTTTAAAAAAATACTCATAGGTGTAGTAGAAATTATATTACATGGGGGGTGGCACTTCTCCTGTTATAGCTATGGACAATGGTAAATGCAACACCAGCAGCACCTCCTGCTGTCCATAACGAAAAACGGCCTAAATCTTACACACTATCCCTTTGCGTTGTTAGTTATCAGGTCATTGTCTCTGTCTACATTGTTGCATTTTCCTGTCCCATGAGTTCCATTGCCTCCCTGTTGCTGTTTTCCCGTGAGTTTGGTTTCTGTTTCAAGTTTTGTTTGTGACTCTGAATCCTGATTTGTTCATGTTTTGCCTAGCCGAAGTGTGTAAATAAATCCTTCTTTTTGACCATATCTCTTCCCGGCTTCCCTGCATTTTTGGGTCAACTTCTCACACCTCCGATCTATTACAACTCTATATTAGAAGTAGAGAATCCGACCATAGTAGAGTCAAATGATCTAAGTTCTTCCAAGCTTTTTTTTTTTAACAGACTCCTCATCTCTCTCCAGCATGAATGCTCGCCAGGAGTTGTTTATGGTATTAAGGTCACGTCATCCTTTTCAGGCGAATGATAAAGATGTTTGTACCGGCGAACTTCCATAGGCAATATCCATTTTTTCCGCGCAGTGAAGAAACACCAGAAGGTACGTGTTGCGGATAATCTGGCCCATGCAGTCTCCGCATGGAGTGGCGTAATTTTGCGTCATTTTGCTGTGTGAAGCCACGCGGAGCTTGTGGACGCATCAATCATAAACCAAGCTTAACACTTGAAGACAGGATAAAAGTAATAAAGATGAAAGCTGTAAAAGCAAAGTGAAAGACATTTTTCAAGAAATATATGTGAGTATGAAAATGAATGCTGTTTGTAGAATTGGCTATTTCTTTTTTTTCAAGTTTCTAGTCAAGGCTTCAAAATAAACAGTATCGTTGTAAAAGCCAAACAATGTTGAGGAAGCCAGTTAAGGCTTCAAAATAAACTGTACTTTTGATACAAGTAACGTTTGACACTAACAGCCTTGGTGCGATCTCATTTTGAAGTTCCTCTCGGAAGGAAAGTCACGACAGCACTCTGCTAACTTGATCCCCTTTGGCTCCCTGCAGGCTACAATGTGAACTACACAGTGTTGTTCAAATCAACTTCAAACCGTCAATTCAGGCCACTAAAAATATCAACAAAACCAAACGATGAATGATGTTCAACCAAATAGGGAACTAGGCGGTCAACTGGTCCACCTCAGGCAATGCATTGATCTCCCCTAGAAAGATAGAGCCTGAGGTCTTACGCGGCTTAGTTTTTTTTTTAATTTTTGACAATGATCTTTTGCCAAATAGATATAAAGGTGAACGTTTGCACGTCTGTGTGAACCTCACAGCAAAGTGAAGAAGAATGTAATTGAGCTCTTGCTCCTCAACTTTTCACCCCAATTTTCCCTTCAATTACCTGTTCCCCTTTCAATGTTTAACATGTGTGTACTGTACGTGTTATATATCGCCATCCACGCTAACGGGACTCCGTTTTGTGAAATGCTGAACATGAACTATTAGTGTAGTGCACACACTAGAGAAATTGACCAGAGTAGGCAAATAAGGAACAGGGGGTTCTGTCCCCTTGACCCATATAACAGTACATTAAACACACTGAATAATTCCTCGCCTTGTGTCCCTCACCACCTTAGAGACAAGCACATGCACACAGACACACACACAACTGGTGTCTGACATTCAGACCCAGAATGTGAACAGCTTTGACCTTTGGCAGTGGCATTTTGAAAAAAATGAACCGCTCTCACAGGAATACTCTAATAGTTAATTTCATCTGCTGGACGAAGTTGCTGTGTGAGCTGCCAATGAGAGAGAACTGTAAAGTATGCCATCATAGGTCATGTGCAGATGCACAACCAAGCACACACAAATTCAGTCAGAACGGTTGTGGTGACAGGGTATCAAGAGGATTGTACAGTAGTTGTTGGAATGAATAGATGCGTTTAAATCCAACAAACAGATATGCAGGCACATTAGGGAAGGTAAATATAGTTGCGGATATTGTAGAAAAATGAAATGCACTGAATAAGATGTGCATAGCCTGGAAAGTCGATCACTTCTACGATCGAACTTGCCATCAAAAAGGAGATTTGTCCTAAATTAACCTGTGTGCAAAAAAATGTTGGAAAAATATAGCACGTCAAATCTACAAAAGTCACCAGTGATCTAATCAGTTGTTTTATTCATTTCAAATGATATATCATGGAGATTTAATAATTTAAAACAATTTTCACGAGTTTTAATAACTCATCTATGACACTGGTCAAAATAACTTAGGACTGAGAACTTATAGCACTGTACAATATACATACCCTATTTTAATCTAGAATGTCTGAAGCAAGTGAGCCAGACCGCCTCCCGCCTTATGAAGTGCTTCGTCAATAGCAAGTGCCGATGCCAGTGACAGCATGGGTTAACTGCCATTGTATTTGACCTTGTGCAGCAGCAGTTCATCTTGACAATTAGTTTGTGAATACTCGTATCATAAATGCAGTCCACTATCATTGCTTCAACAACTTACCAAACAATCAGGGAATGGGTTGCTTATCAGAAACTAACACTCTAAGCTAAAGCTAAAAAGTACACATAAATAGAACCCAATACTGCTCTCTTACCTTTTGATTTTGATATAAAACAGTGGTAGGAAGTGGCGGATCTTTGCCCAGCTGAGCTGCCAACTCATTATTGTAACACTTGAGCAGAAACTGCTTGCAGACAAATTTTCAGATATATAAGGTAGGTAAGAAAATATTGACATAGTTGCTGCAGGCGCATCAGAGAGCAAACAGTATTTGTATGCTAGCAATTAAAGTTCACTTTTAATATATCTTCTTGAATGAAAATGACTATTCTTTCAATCAGTTATGCTTGCCTTTCCTTACTTATAAAAAGCACTCGCAGTTGATTAATTTGTGTGTGTGTGTGTGTGTGTGTGTGTTGAAATTCAACTTTCCAGCATGCTAACTGTAGCCATTTTATTGTAGCTTTCCATTGTTGTAGTTTATTTGAACAATAATGAGAATATTGCTTACAACTACGAAACATGGTGTCACCAAATTTGAATGAGGCACTTCATTTTATGTTGATATTTTGAAATCCTTAAATGACATACAAGTGAATTATGAAAAATAGAGGTTAGGAGACTTAAGGTGTGTGATTCACACACGCGTTAGCTCTCAGGAAATTGATAAAACAGTACGTTGCGAATGCCGTGACAGTTTACTTCAGTGATATGTGGCAAAAGTGAGAAACGTGATTCTCTTCATATTCAATAAACAGAATTGTTGTGCCTTAATTAAAAAAAAAAAAAGAAACTTCCTGGAGCTGGCTGATTCTAAGAAACAGTATGTAGTCGGTGCGTATGTAGTTGAGCATTACATAAAACCTAAGTAGGAGGCCTCCAATAATCGTTATCTGGCGCAGCCGATCACAATATAAATGACAAAGTGGCACATTTCAACTGATCAAATAGCAGTGCACATTAACTTTAGGACACATTTTAGTGACTTCAGCAAAATGCTTAACAGCGTAGAGATGATTTTCCCAGCGTGGTTGCACAAGACCTACACTTCTCGAATGCCGCTATCCTTTTAGCTTTCACTGAGAGCTAAAAGCTTACAACCGAAGAGCTATCAAGCGGATTTAAAGCTCTGCTCAAGGATACCTTATTCCCTTCATGACGCCTATCTCTTCAACACATTTCCTCACGTGTTCTTTCAAATTGATTTTGAAGACTGATACATTCCACAAAAGCCAATACAGTATATGGCACCCTCATCATTTGGCATTCAGTTTAAACTGTGTCATTCTACCATTTATTTGTTTGTGGCGAAGAGCATATTATTAAATATGCTTTTGCATTTTGTTCATTGGAAGGACAATGAATCAGACTACATACATCATTGCAAGGCATACAGTACATCAGCTGCGAAATCAGACCGCTTTGGACTCATTAGCACCAGTTTGGTCGACAAAAGTAAAGACTTCTTATAGATTACCTCCAACACGCCCTAGGAATTTGGCCTAGAGTGTGCACCACTTTATGAATGCAGTCAGTTTGCAACTTTAAAGGCCAAGAACAGAGGTAAGATAAACCGTTTTCAAACCAAAAGCCAATACTTCAAGAAATAGCAAGACACTTTGAATCAAGGAATATACTTAGTTGATTATCCATCTTTTGACACTGAATTACATTTCAAAATACTGTATGACACTTGAGTGTGTGAATATGACATGGCTTGATGAAAAACGGTTAACAAAACAAACAATTTTGAGCTCTCACCATCGGTCAATATAATTCAAATTCCTTTTTTTAACGTGAGCAGCACATAAAATTATTAGCACATCTACTTCAGCTTTTTGGTTTGTGGTTTGAATCTACGTTTCAGGCTTACTGTCTGTAATTTGCATGTTACCCTTGTGCTCGTGTGGATTTTCTAAAAGTATTACTCTGAACAGGAGAAGCAATGAAGCACACCCACATTTAAAAACACTTCTTTCATTCATCAGAGGTTTTTTCTATGTCGTTTGTTCTCATCAGATCACAGGTAATCTGGGACCTATCCCCTATGACAGTCAGAAGAAAAGACAGCAAGCAAATACACATAGGAGACTCACCGCTGCTTCATCCTCCCTACTGTCACTGGTGTCCTCACTCTTGTGGTGGCTCGTCGAGGAGCGAGTGTCCCTCTTGCGGCTGGTGTCTGAGCCGTCTGTCTGTCTGTCTCCATCTGGAGAGAAGCATGGCTGCTGTCATTATCAGCTCCTTTATAATCATCTTAGTGTAATGATAGTAATGAAAGTTCAATCCTGATTATGGTATGTTCATTATCATCATTTATGGACAATCATAGTTTTTGGCTATAACGTTTTCCTAAAAGCGGAGCCTTTGCCTTATAATCAAAGCCATGTAAATTCATTGATTATAGTGTGAAAAAAAGCCAAAGCAGGGAAAAGCAGTAAACATGACCATTGGCCCATTAAGTGGAGTACATTTCTCTCATATGAAAAATGTAAACGCCATGTTTAGCATGCTGGTGTGTGACTATCATCTATCGATCTATACTTTCAGAAAAATATCTACTGTATTTGTATTACTGTGTATGGTTGAATCAAAGCAAAACAATTAAAAATTAGAGCGGAACAGTGACACAATGTTCAATACTTTGTGCGTGTGTGTATATAGAACAACAACAAAAAAAAGCGCGGGGGGTGCACAGAAGGGTTCATGTAAGTTCATTTCACAGAGAAATCCATGAACTATTCACTTTCATCCTTTGTATCTGGATTGTACTCGATTTGATCCCATTTTGTCCACAGTCCCGTCGCTGTTCAGTTGGGATGCAATAAAATGCGGCGGCTTCATAGCAAGCATGGGTTGAGGTGTGAACGACTCTTTTTGGTATTGGGCATTCATTACACAGAGAGAGGTTCATTGCCTGCTGAGCAGGGGAGGCTCCAAATAGCTAGACACAATTGAATGCACACATACATGCTTGCATGCACACGCACAGTCACCAGGGGACAGATTGTGATTAAAAGACAAGGTGGGGAGAGCGGGTAGCTATAAAGCATAATGAGAACTAAAGGTTTTCCAATATGTTCCGTTAACAAAGGGTCTCAATAGATTAAATTGGTAGTAGTGTGTATGTGTGTGGCAAGGATTCAAAATAGAACCGCAATGGCACTGGGCAGAGCGCAGATCTCCACCAAGGCAGCATAAAAAAAGTTGTTCAAGTAAAACATCCTGTATCACGGTTTTGCATTGATCTGCTTCAAAATTCAATGGATTCTTCCATGGGTCACGCCCTTCTCTTTCACAAGGGCAAACGCATAAATAATGTGACCCTTGTGAGGATAAGTGGCTCTCAAAAATGGATGGAAAATTGATGGGCTCGACTATTAAACAGGAAGGTCCATCTGAATTTAACCTTAAAAGCTTTAAAGGCAACATATGCAGAATGCAGAAAGGTAAGCCTCTGTTCATGCATCTGGAAAATGTTGATTTCTTTACCAGGTATTTCCATTCATAGGCAATTTCTGAGGTGCAGCATGCAGGTGAGCGAGAGAAGTGGTGGTGAACTTCAACGAGTGCGTGGGAGTCCGTACCAACTGCTGGACTGTGACGGGACTTCCTCAAGCCTCCATGCTGCTTCTAATGGAGTAATGAATAGCTGACTGGCAGGTTAATAGAAGTCAATCGACTACAAGTAGTGCCAGTAGCAGGAGGCCATGAGGAATACTGATCATTTAGCAGCTTCCTCTTTATTGTTCTGCCTAATCTGTTAATGTCCCACAGCCCAAAACCGCAACAGCAGAGCAAGTGATGTTGCTTGCAGCTAGAGGGCAGAGTAGAGATGTTTGATTAATTATGAGCATTCCGCCTCTGCATTAAAGGGACACTGTGAAAGATTTACACTAATTTTCATTAAAAAGGAAGACATTCCATGATTATGCATTTCAAAAAATTTGCAAATAAACGTGTTAACGCCTGATAATACTATTACTAAACGTGTCTGCAGCCAATCAGTCAAGATTTTCCTTCTAACTTTGATTTGCAAGATGAAGTAAACCAAATCTGCCAGTGAATGAAAGAAGAAGCGGTAAATCGTAATAGCAAACACGCAGATAAATGTACATTAAATTATATTACATGTGTGGGTGGCAACTCTCCGGAGGCTGCCATGTTTGTTATAGCCCAAGACAATGGTACATGCAGCACTTCCTGCTGTCCGTAATGAAAACCTGTCAAATTTTACATCGTGTCCCTTTAAGTTTTGAAAAATGTACATGTAGGATTCATACTTTTAATTCTTGGAAAAACAACAACAAACAAA